>NC_091373.1:19214095-19219095 GCF_038502225.1 Cherax quadricarinatus
TGATATCCTCAATGTCTGAACTGCTCAGGGTGAACACAAGGTCCAGTCTTGCTGGTTCACCTTCCCCTCTCTCTCTGGTAGTATCCTTAACATGTTGATGCATGAGGTTCTCCAGTACCACATCCATCATCTTGGCTCTTCATGTTTTGGGACCCCCATGTGGTTCCAGGTTTTCCCAATCGATTTCCCTGTGACTGAAATCGCCCACAACCAGTAACTTTGCTCTGCTCGAGTGAGCTCTTCTTGCCACCTCAGCCAGTGTGTGCACCAATGCTGTGTTACTCCCTTCATATTCCTCTCTTGGCCTCCTGCAGTTCTGTGGATTATACATCACTGCAATGACTACCTTGTGCTCCCTAGACTGAAGTGTACCTACTATGTATCTCAGTAGTACCAGTTACCAGTAACCAGTTACCAGTAGATGTCTCTTTCTCCAATCTCGTCCATGCCTCCCATTTCCTCAAATTTCCATCGGTGTTTTACGAGCAGTGCTACAACTCCTCCCTCTCTGCTCCTTCTGTCCTTCTTCAGGATCTGATATCATGGTGGGAAGATTGCATCTGTTATTGTCTCAGTGAGTTTCGTTTCTGTGACTGCTATGATGTCTGGGGACTTCTCATTGATTCTTTCGTGCCACTCCTCATATTTGTTCGTTATTCCATCTGCATTCGTGTACCAAACCTTCAACTTGTTCCAAAACTGTGGTCCTGGGAGGATATTGGGGTTGGGAGAGCAGGAGCCCTGGCAGGGGCCTATGGGGGGTTGTGGTGGGGGTAGAGTTCCTGTGTGTGTGTGTGTGTGTGTGTGTGTGTGTGTGTGTGTGTGTGTGTGTGTGTGTGTGTGTGTGTGTGTGTGTGTGTGTGTGTGTGTGTGAGCGTGTGTGTGAGCGTGTGTGTGTGTGAGCGTGCGTGTGTGTGAGCGTGTGTATGTGTGAGCATGTGTATGTGTGAGCGTGTGTATGTGAGCGTGTGTATGTGTGAGCGTGTGTATGTGTGAGCGTATGTGTGAGCATGTGTATGTGTGAGCGTGTGTATGTGTGAGCTTGTGTATGTGTGAGCGTGTGTATGTGTGAGCGTGTGTATGTGTGAGCGTGTGTATGTGTGAGCGTGTGTGTGTGTGAGCGTGTGGTGTGAGAGTGTGTGAGCGTGTGTGAGTGTGCGTGTGTGAGCATGAGTGTATGTGAGCATGAGTGTGTGAGCCCAACTGTGTGCAAGCGTGTTTGTGAGTGTGCATGTGTGAGCGTACATGCGTGTGTGTGAGCGCGCGTGCGAACGTGCGTGTGAGCGTGCGTGTGTGTGAGCATGAGTGTGCATGTGCCTGTTTGTGAACATGTGTACTCACCTATTTGTGATTGCAGGGGTCGAATCTTAGCTCCTGGCCCCACCTCTTCACTGATTGCTACTAGGTCCTTTCTCCCCCTGCTCCATGAGCTTTATCAACCCTCGTCTTAAAACTATGTATGGTTCCTGCCTCCACTACCTCACTTGCTAGGCTATTCCACTGCCTGACAACTCTATGACTGAAGAAACACTCCTAACATTCCTTTGACTCATCTGAGTCTTCAACTTCCAATTGTGATGCCTTGTTTCTCTATCCCATCTCTGGAACATCCTGTCTTTCTCCACCTTGTCTATTCCACACAGTATTTTATATGTTCTTATCATGTCTCCACTGACCCTCCTGTCCTCCAGTGTCGTCAGGCCAATTATCTTAACCTTTCATCGTAGGACAATTCCCTTAGCTCTGGGACTAGTCTTGTTGCAAACCTTTGCACTTTCTCTAATTTCTTGACGTGCATGACCAGGCGTGGATTCCAAACTGGTGCTTCATACTCCAGTATGGGCCTGACGTATATGGTATACAGAGTCTTGAACGATTCCTTGCTGAGGTAACGGAACACAATCCTTAGGTTTGCCAGACGCACGTATGCTGTAGCAGCAGCAGCTATCTGATTGAAGTGCGCATCCGGAGAAGTGTTCTGTATTATAATCACCCCAAGATCTTTTTCCTTGAGTGATGTATGCAGTCTTTGGCCACCTAGACTGTACACTGTCTGCGGTCCTCTTTGCCCTTCCCCGATCTTCATGACTTTGCATTTGGCAGGGTTAAATTCAAGGAGCCAGTTGCTGGACGAGGCTTGTAGCCTGTTCAGGTCTCTTTGTAGTCCTGCCTGATCCTCGACCGATTTCTCATTAACTTCACATCATCTGTGCGTGCGTGCGTGCGTGCGTGCGTGCGTGCGTGCGTGTGTGTGTGTGTGTGTGTGTGTGTGTGTGTGTGTGTGTGTGTGTGTGTGTGTGTGTGCGCGCGTGCGTGCGTGCGCTCGCACGCGTCTACCTGGAGGGCATTCCGGCGATCAACGCCCCCCGCGACCCGTTGATCATGCCCTCATCCACCTGATCAACGAGGCTGTTACTGCTGGCCGCACGTAATCGAACGTACGAACCACAGCCCGGCTGATCCGGCACTGACTTTAGATATCTGTCCAGCTCCCTTTTGAAGACAACCAGGGGTCTATTGGTGATGTCCCTTATGACTGGTGGGAGGCTGCTGAACAGTCTGGGGCCCCAGACACTTATTGTGTTTTATCTTAATGTACCAGTGGCGCTCCTACTTTTCACTGGGGGTATGTTGCATCGTCTGCCAAGTCTTTTGCTTTCGTAGAGAGTGACTGCTGTGTGAGCGCGTGTGAGAGCATGTGTGTACTTACCTATTTGTGGTAGCAGGGGCCGAGATTCAGCTCCTGGCCCCGCCTCTTTAATGACCACTACTAGATCCTCTCTCTCCCTGCTCCATGAGCTTTATCATACCTCGTCTTAAAACAATGTATGGTTCCTGCCTCCACTACTTCACTTGCCAGACTATTCCACTTCCTGACTACTCTATGGCTGAAGAAATACTTCCTAACATCCCTCTGAATCTGAGTCATCAACTTCCCATTATGACCTCTTGTTTCTGTGTCCCATCTCTGGAACATCTTGTTGCTGTCCACCTTATCTATTCCTCGCAGTATTTTGCATGTCTCCCCTAATCCTCCTATCCTCCAGTGTAGTCAGGCCGATTTCTTAACCTTTCTTCGCAGGACATTCCCCTTAGCTCTGGAGCTAGTCTTGTTGCAAGCCTTTGCTCTTTCTCTAATTTCTTGACGTGCTTGACCAGTGTGTGAGCGTGTTTGTGCGCGTGTGTATGTGTGCGTGTGTATGTGTGCACGTATATGTGTGCACGTATATGTGTGCACGTATATGTGTGCACGTGTATATGTGTGCACGTGTATATGTGTGCACGTGTGTGTGTGCGCATGTGTGCGCGCGTGAGTGTTTGCGCGCGTTTGTGTGTGCATATGTGTACTCACCTTTTTGTGGTTGAAAGGGTCGAAACAGCTCCTGGACCCGCCTCTTCACTGTGTGTGTGTGTGCGTGCGCAAGGATGAACGTGTGTACTCATCTAGCTGTGGTTGCAGGGGTCGATTCACAGCTACTGGCCCCGCCTCTTCACTGGTCGCTAGTAGGTCACTCTTTCTGCTCCATGAGCTTGATCATATCTCTTCTTAAAGCTATGTATGGATCCTGCCTCCACTACATCACTTCGCAAACTATTCTACTGACTGAAGAAATACTACCTAACATCCCTGTGATTCACCTGAGTCTTCAGCTTCCAAGTATATCCCATCCTTGGAACATCCTGTCTGTCCACCTTGTCAATTCGTCTCAGTATTTTTTGTCATTATCATATCCTCCCTCTCTCCTATCCTCCAGTGTCGTCAGGTCGATTTCCCTTAACCTCTCCTCGTAGCACATGCCCCTTAGCTCCAGAACTAGTCTTGCTGCAAACCTGTGTACTTTTTCTAATTTCCTTACATGCTTGGTTAGTTGTGGGTTCCCAACTGGTGCTGAATACTCCAATATATATAAGCCTGACACACCCGGTGTACAGGATCCTGCAGGATTCCTTAGTGAGATGTCGGAATGCTATTCTTAGGTTTGCTAGGCGCCCATATGCTGCAGCAGTTATTTGGTTGATGTGCACCTCAGGAGATGTACCCGGTGTTATACTCACCCCAAGATCCTTTTCCTTGAGTGAGTTTTGTAGTCTCTGACCCCCTAGACTGTACTCCGTTTGCGGTCTTCTTTGCTTGCTACTCCCCAATATTCATGACTTTGCACTTGGTGGACCAGGCCTGCAGCCTGTCCATGTCCCTTTGTAGTTCCGCCTGGTCCTCGTCCCATTGAATTCTTAATCCGGGACACTTCTGAGTCTATTCCTTCCATCATGTAGTTCTCACACATCAGAAACAGCACCGGTCCTAGGAGTGACCCCAGTGGAACCCGCTCGTCACAGGCGCCCGATCGGACACCTCGTCACGTCCCATGACTCGCTGCTGTCTTGCCGACAAGTATTCCCTGATCCATTGCACTGCCTTGCCTGTTATCCCTGCCTGGTCCTCCAGCTGTGTGTGTGTGTGTGTGTGTGTGTGTGTGTGTGTGTGTGTGTGTGTGTGTGTGTGTGTACTCACCTAATTGTTGTTGCAGGGGTCGAGACTCAGCTCCTGGCCCCGCCTACTCAGTGTGTGTGTGTGTGTACTCACCTAGTTGAGGTTGCAGGGGTCGAGTCCTAGCTCCTGGCCCCGCCTCTTCACTGGTCGCTGTGTGCGCGTGTGCGTGTGTGTGTGTACTCACCTAATTGTGGTTGCAGGGGTCGACTCAGCTCCTGGCCCCGTGTGTGTGCGCGTGCGTGTGTGCGTGTGTGTGTGCGTGTGCGTGTGTGTGTGTGCGTGTGCGTGTGTGTGTGCGCGTGTGTGTGTGTGCGTGTGTGTGTGTGCGTGTGTGTGTGCGTGTGTGTGTGCGTGTGTGTGTGCGTGTGTGTGTGCGTGTGTGTGTGCGTGTGTGTGTGCGTGTGTGTGTGCGTGTGTGTGTGCGTGTGTGTGTGCGTGTGTGCGTGTGTGTGTGCGTGTGTGCGTGTGTGCGTGTGTGTGGGCGTGTGTGTGCGTGTGTGCGTGCGCG
>NC_091373.1:19226595-19289095 GCF_038502225.1 Cherax quadricarinatus
AGGATACATTGCACTTAATATCACTTTCTAGGACTGTAGTGGACACTGTGCTATCACATCCGAACATTATCACCATTGAATTCACCCAATTGTGGGCAAAAAACAGCATATTTTATCACCAGTAAGCGCACCAACCACCTCCACACATGGTTCGTCAGACACTGCCGAGCACAGAACTTTACAGCGAAATCCAGCTAACCTGCCAAGTGTCTGAGGAATTTACTCTTTCGTTCACATGTTTCATTATCAACTGTCTTCTGAAGAAACAGACTTTACTATTCTTTTTTCGTTGCTAAAAATTAATAATAATTATTTAAAGATAATTAGAAATATACGCAATAGTCAACTGCGCACATATTTTGACATAAACAAAAATTGTATATGGAAATTTCCAGTGACAAATGATCGTAACAAAATAAATAAAGTTGAAACATAAAGAAATAAGTCGGTTGTTTATCCCGGTGGGGCTCGTGAGTCGGTGCGGGCGACCATACGCCGCCGACTACACATGTACTTGATGCCACACCGGTTTTACTTTCAATGCTGATACACTTCCACCAAGTACATTAACATTATAAAATTACAGTTGTTGATTAATATTTTTAAGACAATGAAATTTAATAATAGAAAGTAGTACTTTACACTAGCTATGAAGAAATCAGAATTATTCCGACGTCAATTTTACTTTCATTGGACCTGTTTCCCTGGTAGATCCCATTTTCTATGACATGTATGAATATGTACTGTGTTAGGGGCAGCTTGTTAATGATCAACTAACTAAATAGTAATATTACTACTTTTACCACTTAATAAAGCTGTAATACATATCCCGCATAATAAATAATAAATACTATCAATAAAGTAAATATTTTAATTTACAAACCAGTTAATCGTCTAGGGTTATGAAGCCTCTAAACACATGTATTTACCGAAAAGATAATAGAAATGACGACAGCTTATATGTTAAAACGGTATATTTTATATATGCATCGGTCTTAGACCCGGCCGCGGGGGCGTTGACCCCCGAAACCCTCTCCAGGGCCACCCTGCCTTGGTGGGAATCGGCCGGTGTGATAATAAAAAAAAAAAAAAAAATATATATATATATATATATATATATATTGTGGAAAATTGCATTTATCTGAATGTAACTAATTATGTACATAACAGTAAATGATAACAAAGATAATTATTATTTATCAATGTTACATAGACAAGTAGGAATTTGGGACACCTAGGTCGCAAAAAAATGTTCCCCTTCGATACCTACCACTGTCATAACCACAAGTTGCTCTGGACCTATTAATTAAATGAAATATACATACACCAGGAATACTGATAAATATATAAATTTGTGGACTGTATATTAAAAATAATAAATGGTTATATATACACACAATTACATAACAGAAGGAAAATATATCTTAATATCACTCACCAATTTGACTGGAGATGAATGTGTATCATACTCAGAAAACCTCACTCTAACTAAATCTATGAAAATAATGCTGGCCAGAATTACAAATCTAGAGAGATTATCTGAGGTTCCTGGAGCTGTCTTGTCCAGTTGTCTGATATCTCAAGTTATGCAAGAATGCACATCCACCAATTTCGCCTCCTATTTGAGAGGTGTCAACACAATTTAACCTCTAGAGCACAAAAAATTCTTCCCATTACACCAACGTTTGTACAAAATTCAAAACCAAGATGGTGAGTCCCCTTCTCCCCAGGCTCAGTTTCCCATTTTCTATGGCATAAATATTATTAAATACAGTATGGCCATCTATATACATATAAATACTGAATTTCTGGAAAATATAAACAGTATTTTCCATATATATACATATATATATATATATATATATATATATATATATATATATATATATATATATATAACCCTCAATTCTTTTGTTTGGAGAACATGAAATTCAATCATCAGAGGGTGTTCAGCAGGGTGACCCACTCGCTCTACTTCTCTTCTGCTTGGCAGTAAGAGAACTAACTTCCAGCCTACGCAGTGAGCTCAATATCTGGTACCTGGATGACGGCACTCTGGCAGGTACTGAAGAGTCCCTCGTGGGGGACCTACAACTGGTGAAAACACAGGGAGAAGGCTTGGGACTCATCCTCAATCCCTCCAAGTGTGAAATCATCACAGCGAACCAGGAAATAATCAATGCTGTGCGAAGAATCCTCCCGGAAGTCTCAACTACAACTCCGTCCAACAGTACCCTCTTGGGGGCACCGCTGGGTCACCAGGCCATCGATACTGTCCTCAGGGACAAATTGAATGACCTGATGAGAATGGAGGAGAGAATAAGCAATCTTGATGCCCATGATGCTCTGTATCTCCTCACAAGGTGTCTTACTATGCCAAGACTCACTTCTTGAGGTGTGCACCCTCTTTTGACAACCCAACACTCGATGAATATGATGCACACCTGAGATCAACTTTTAAGAAGGCACTGAACCTGTCACTAGAGGATGAGCAATGGGATCAGGCAACCCTCCCAGTGCGACTGGGAGGTATAGGGGTGCGTAAAGCAACGCATGTTGCTTTACCTGCTTTTCTGTCTTCGTGTTTGGCTTCCAGTGCATTAGTCAAGAAGATAGTGCCCGAACGCTTGAGAGACTTGGTAGGAGCTCAAGACCCCAGGTTTACTGAAGCAGCGATTCGGTGGGACACCCTTACAGACTCCTCCAGTAGACCAGCTCCTCCCAAACAGCACAAACAGTCCCACTGGGACAAACCGATCATGGAAAAAATCGCCAACACAATGCTCTCCAATGCTTCAGGAAAGAACAAAGCTCGTCTCCTGGCAGTGAAGGCACCACACTCAGGAGATTTCCTGTTAGCTGTTCCCAGTTCCTCCCTGGGCACCCGTCTCAACCCACAGGCCATTCGGATTGGTGTTGCTCATCGCCTAGCCGACCCCATCCTCACCGAACATAGGTGTATTTGCGGCAGGGCGACAGCTGATCAATTCGGACTTCATGGTCTCGTGTGCCACACAGCAGAAGAGAAGTATGCCAGACATGAGGAGATCAATGACATAATAAAGAGAAGCCTCGCCACAGCCCGTTGCCCAGCTCAACGGGAACCCCAAGTACAGAGGTCTGATGGAAGTCAAAAGCGTCCTGATGGAGCCACTATGCTACCCTGGAAGGATGGAAAGCAGATTGCCTGGGACTACACCTGTGCTGCCACATTGGCAGACACCTACTTGCCATACTCCATAGTGGAAGGGGGTGGAGCTCCCAGCCACAGGGAGACCCAGAAGATCCGAAAATATGAAGACCTTCCTCCTTGCTATAACTTCATTCCAATAGGGTCGGAGACCCTTGGAGCATGGGGCAAGTGTGCTCTAAAGTTCCTCAAAGAGCTGGGTGAAAAGCTCATCATAGAAACCAAGGACCACAGGGCGACCAGCTTCCTCTTTCAGAGACTCAGTGTTGCGATCCAGAGAGGAAATGCCTGCAGCATTCTGGGCAGGCGACCCACCGCAGGGGAGCTGGACGAAGTATTCGAGACGTAGCTCTGAGTCATCTATGTTGTTTTACTTTCTGTTGTATTTTTGTGAATGTTTTGCCATTGTATTTTGTCTTTAAATAAAACATACTTGAAATATAGGGGGTGGTAGGAGAAAATTATAAAACAGCTTCAGGGAGAACCTTGAGTTTTCCCTGAAGCAAGTTTATTCTTTTCTCTGAGGATGAGGGTCCCTATGACAGTTCTAGAGGTGGTACCTCCCTATAGTTTATCTATATATATATATATATAGATATATATATATATATATATATATATATATATATATATATATATATATATATAATTTATATATACATACATGACAAGAAACAGATGACAGATGACAAGAAACAGATGATTGCTGATGTTATGAATGAAAAGAAGTTGGATGTCCTGGCCCTAAGTGAAACAAAGCTGAAGGGGGTAGGAGAGTTTCAGTGGGGGGAAATAAATGGGATTAAATCCGGAGTATCTGAGAGAGTTAGAGCAAAGGAAGGGGTAGCAGTAATGTTAAATGATCAGTTATGGAAGGAGAAAAGAGAATATGAATGTGTAAATTCAAGAATTATGTGGATTAAAGTGAAGGTTGGATGCGAGAAGTGGGTCATAATAAGCGTGTATGCACCTGGAGAAGAGAGGAATGCAGAGGAGAGAGAGAGATTTTGGGAGATGTTAAGTGAATGTATAGGAGCCTTTGAACCAAGTGAGAGAGTAATTGTGGTAGGGGACCTGAATGCTAAAGTAGGAGAAACTTTTAGAGAGGGTGTGGTAGGAAAGTTTGGGGTGCCAGGTGTAAATGATAATGGGAGCCCTTTGATTGAACTTTGTATAGAAAGGGGTTTAGTTATAGGTAATACATATTTTAAGAAAAAGAGGATAAATAAGTATACAAGATATGATGTAGGGCGAAATGACAGTAGTTTGTTGGATTATGTATAGGTAGATAAAAGACTGTTGAGTAGATTTCAGGATGTACATGTTTATAGAGGGGCCACAGATATATCAGATCACTTTCTAGTTGTAGCTACACTGAGAGTAAAAGGTAGATGGGATACAAGGAGAATAGAAGCATCAGGGAAGAGAGAGGTGAAGGTTTATAAACTAAAAGAGGAGGCAGTTAGGGTAAGATATAAACAGCTATTGGAGGATAGATGGGCTAATGAGAGCATAGGCAATGGGGTCGAAGAGGTATGGGGTAGGTTTAAAAATGTAGTGTTAGAGTGTTCAGCAGAAGTTTGTGGTTACAGGAAAGTGGGTGCAGGAGGGAAGAGGAGCGATTGGTGGAATGATGATGTAAAGAGAGTAGTAAGGGAGAAAAAGTTAGCATATGAGAAGTTTTTACAAAGTAGAAGTGATGCAAGGAGGGAAGAGTATATGGAGAAAAAGAGAGAGGTTAAGAGAGTGGTGAAGCAATGTAAAAAGAGAGCAAATGAGAGAGTGGGTGAGATGTTATCAACAAATTTTGTTGAAAATAAGAAAAAGTTTTGGAGTGAGATTAACAAGTTAAGAAAGCCTAGAGAACAAATGGATTTGTCAGTTAAAAATAGGAGAGGAGAGTTATTAAATGGAGAGTTAGAGGTATTGGGAAGATGGAGGGAATATTTTGAGGAATTGTTAAATGTTGATGAAGATAGGGAAGCTGTGATTATGTGTATAGGGCAAGGAGGAATAACATCTTGTAGGAGTGAGGAAGAGCCAGTTGTGAGTGTGGGGGAAGTTCGTGAAGCAGTAGGTAAAATGAAAGGGGGTAAGGCAGCCGGGATTGATGGGATAAAGATAGAAATGTTAAAAGCAGGTGGGGATATAGTTTTGGAGTGGTTGGTGCAATTATTTAATAAATGTATGGAAGAGGGTAAGGTACCTAGGGATTGGCAGAGAGCATGCATAGTTCCTTTGTATAAAGGCAAAGGGGATAAAAGAGAGTGCAAAAATTATAGGGGGATAAGTCTGTTGAGTATACCTGGTAAAGTGTATGGTAGAGTTATAATTGAAAGAATTAAGAGTAAGACGGAGAATAGGATAGCAGATGAACAAGGAGGCTTTAGGAAAGGTAGGGGGTGTGTGGACCAGGTGTTTACAGTGAAACATATAAGTGAACAGTATTTAGATAAGGCTAAAGAGGTCTTTGTGGCATTTATGGATTTGGAAAAGGCGTATGACAGGGTGGATAGGGGTGCAATGTGGCAGATGTTGCAAGTGTATGGTGTAGGAGGTAGGTTACTGAAAGCAGTGAAGAGTTTTTACGAGGATAGTGAGGCTCAAGTTAGAGTATGTAGGAAAGAGGGAAATTTTTTCCCAGTAAAAGTAGGCCTTAGACAAGGATGTGTGATGTCACCGTGGTTGTTTAATATATTTATAGATGGGGTTGTAAGAGAAGTAAATGCGAGGGTCTTGGCAAGAGGCGTGGAGTTAAAAGATAAAGAATCACACACAAAGTGGGAGTTGTCACAGCTGCTCTTTGCTGATGACACTGTGCTCTTGGGAGATTCTGAAGAGAAGTTGCAGAGATTGGTGGATGAATTTGGTAGGGTGTGCAAAAGAAGAAAATTAAAGGTGAATACAGGAAAGAGTAAGGTTATGAGGATAACAAAAAGATTAGGTGATGAAAGATTGGATATCAGATTGGAGGGAGAGAGTATGGAGGAGGTGAACGTATTCAGATATTTGGGAGTGGACGTGTCAGCGGATGGGTCTATGAAAGATGAGGTGAATCATAGAATTGATGAGGGAAAAAGAGTGAGTGGTGCACTTAGGAGTCTGTGGAGACAAAGAACTTTGTCCTTGGAGGCAAAGAGGGGAATGTATGAGAGTATAGTTTTACCAACGCTCTTATATGGGTGTGAAGCTTGGGTGATGAATATTGCAGCGAAGAGAAGGCTGGAGGCAGTGGAGATGTCATGTCTGAGGGCAATGTGTGGTGTGAATATAATGCAGAGAATTCGTAGTTTGGAAGTTAGGAGGAGGTGCGGGATTACCAAAACTGTTGTCCAGAGGGCTGAGGAAGGGTTGTTGAGGTGGTTCGGACATGTAGAGAGAATGGAGCGAAACAGAATGACTTCAAGAGTGTATCAGTCTGTAGTGGAAGGAAGGCGGGGTAGGGGTCGGCCTAGGAAAGGTTGGAGGGAGGGGGGTAAAGGAGGTTTTGTGTGCGAGGGGCTTGGACTTCCAGCAGGCATGCGTGAGCGTGTTTGATAGGAGTGAATGGAGACAAATGGTTTTTAATACTTGACGTGCTGTTGGAGTGTGAGCAAAGTAACATTTATGAAGGGATTCAGGGAAACCGGCAGGCCGGACTTGAGTCCTGGAGATGGGAAGTACAGTGCCTGCACTCTGAAGGAGGTGTGTTAATGTTGCAGTTTAAAAACTGTAGTGTAAAGCACCCTTCTGGCAAGACAGTGATGGAGTGAATGATGGTGAAAGTTTTTCTTTTTCGGGCCACCCTGCCTTGGTGGGAGTCGGCCAGTGTGATAATAAATAATAAAAAAAATAATATAATATAATTATATATATATATATATATATATATATATATATATATATATATATATATATATATATATATATATATATATATATATATATATATATATATATATATATATATATATATATATATATATATACACAATCGCAGACAATCGATATGGAAATCTTCAGTTCAAGTACTTTCACACGTCTCTGTGCGTCATCAGGAGCTATGCAATGTTGCAAGAGTAACACCAGAAGGAATGAGGGGAAGTTTTCTCAGAGGGAGGTAGAGTGGTGATTTTGTGAGAGAAGATGAATTTCTGGTGTCACCACACTACCTCTGAGACAACTTCCCCTCATTCTTTTTGTTGCTACTCTTGCAACATTGCATAGCTCCTGATGACGCACGGAGACGTGTGAAAATACTTGAGCTAAAAATTTCCAACCCCCATAGCTTGCCTTGCCTTACATTTATAAGTATATCTTTAAATGTGCAAGAAAATGCTTTAGAAAGGACTTACCTGGAGTTTACCTGGACAGTGTTCCGGGGGTCAACGCCCCCGCGGCCCGGTCTGTGACCAGGCCTCACTTAAGTTTAAATGAGTTCTTGTTAATTCACCAGTTTTACCAATTCACCATGACAAATATAAATAGTACACAGTACTTTACCATACAGCCAGACGTGGTAAAGCACTGTGTACTCTGACGCAGAGTTTACAGGTTCGTGTCCTCCTGTGGACGTAGAGATAATGTTTGTGTATATGTGTGTGTGTGTGTGTGTGTGTGTACTCACCTAATTGTGGTTGCAGGGGTCGAGACTCAGCTCCTGGCCCCGCCTCTTCACTGATCGCTTCTGGATCCTCTCTCTCTCTGCTTCCTGAGCTTTGTCATACCTCTTCTTAAAACTATGTATGGTTCCTGCCTCCACTACTTCACTTGCTAGGCTATTCCACTTGCTGACAACTCTATGACTGAAGAAATACTTCCTAACGTCCCTGTGACTCGTCTGAGTCTTCAGCTTCCAGTTGTGACCCCTTGTCCCTGTGTCCCCTCTCTGGAACATCCTATCTCTGTCCACCTTTTCTATTCCCCGCAGTATCTTGTATGTCGTTATCATGTCTCCCCTGACCCTTCTGTCCTCCAATGTCGTCAGTCCGATTTCCCTTAACCTTTCCTCGTACGACATTCCCTTGAGCTCTGGGACTAGCCTTGTTGCAAACCTTTGTACTTTCTCTAACTTCTTGACGTGCTTGACCAGGTGTGGATTCCAGACTGGTGCTGCATACTCCAGTATGGGCCTAACATACACAGTGTACAGTGTCTTGAACGATTCCTTATTAAGGTATCGGAACGCTATTCTCAGGTTTGCCAGGCGCCCGTATGCTGCAGCGGTTATTTGGTTGATGTGTGCCTCCGGTGATGTGCTCGGTGTTATGGTCACCCCAAGGTCTTTCTCCCTGAGTGAGGTCTGTAGTCTTTGTCCACCTAGCCTATACTCTGTCTGCGGTCTTCTTTGCCCCTCCCCAATCTTCATGACTTTGCATTTGGCTGGATTGAATTCGAAAAGCCAGTTGCTGGACCACATGTCCAGCCTGTACAGGTCTCTTTGCAGTCCTGCCTCATCCTCGTCCAATTTAATTCTTCTCATCAACTTCACGTCATCTGCGAACAGGGACACTTCAGAGTCTATTCCTTCCATCATGTCGTTCACATATATCAAAAATAGCACTGGTCCTAGAACTGACCCCTGTGGGACCCCGCTCGTAACAGGCGCCCACTGTGATACCTCTTCACGTACCATGACTCGTTGCTGCCTCCCTGTCAGGTATTCCCTTATCCATTGCAGTGCCCTCCCTTTTACGTGCGCCTGATCCTCCAGCTTCTGCACTAATCTCTTGTGGGGAACTGTGTCAAAGGCCTTCCTGCAGTCTAGGAAAACGCAATCTACCCACCCCTCTCTCTCGTGTCTTACTTCTGTTACCTTGTCATAAAACTCCAGGAGGTTTGTGATACAAGATTTGCCTTCCATGAACCCATGCTGGTTTTCATTTATAATCTTGTTCCTTTCCAGGTGTTCGACCACTCTCCTCCTGATAATCTTCTCCATGACTTTGCACACAATACATGTCAGAGACACAGGTCTGTAGTTTAGTGCCTCGTCTCTGTTTCCTTTCTTAAATATGGGGACTACATTAGCTGTCTTCCATTTCTCAGGTAGTTGCCCAGTTTCAAGGGATGTGTTGAAGATTGTGGTTAGAGGCATGCACAGCATCTCTGCTCCTTCTCTAAGGACCCATGGGGAGATGTTGTCCGGTCCCATCGCCTTTGAGGTGTCAAGGTCACTTAAGAGCTTCTTCACCTCCTCCTCAGTTGTTCGTATGTCATCCAACACTTGTTGGAATATTCCCTCTTGATGTTCCCTTCTGTGCTGTCTTCCCACAGCCCTTCCTGTCTCTACTGTAAAAACTTCCTTAAATCTCCTGTTCAGCTCCTCACATACCTCCTGATCATTTCTTGTGAGTTCTCCACCTTCTGTCCTTAATCTGATCACCTGGTCTTTGACTGTTGTCTTCCTCCTGATGTGGCTATACAACAGTTTCGGGTCAGTCTTGATTCTCGATGCTATGTCATTTTCATACTGTCGCTGGGCCTCCCTCCTTACCTGTGCGTACTCATTCCTGGCTCTGCGACTGATCTCCCTATTTTCGTGTGTTCTCTGCCTTCTGTACTTTTTCCATTCTCTATTGCATTTTGTTTTTGCCTCCTTACAACGTCGGGTAAACCAGGGGCTCGTTCTGGTCTTCCCGTTGTTACTGTTGCCCTTGGGAATAAACCTTTCCACTGCCTCCTTGCATTTTGTTGTTACATATTCCATCATTTCATTTATTGGCTTTCCTGCCAGTTCTCTGTCCCACTGGACCTCCCGCAGGAAGTTCTTCAACCCTATGTAGTCCCCTCTTTTATAGTCAGGCTTTTCCCATTCAACTCCTGTTATTCTCTCCACTTGCAGCTCTACTATGTATTCAAAGCACAGAACCACGTGGTCGCTAGCTCCTAGGGGACTCTCATACTTGATGTCCTCAATATCTGAGCTGCCCAGGGTGAACACAAGGTCCAATCTTGCTGGTTCATCCTCCCCTCTCACTCTGGTAGTGTCCTTAACATGTTGGTGCATGAGGTTTTCCAGCACCACGTCCAACATCCTGGCTCTCCATGTTTCGGGACCCCCATGTGGCTCCAGGTTTTCCCAGTCAATCTCCCTGTGGTTGAAATCCCCCATAACCAGCAACTTTGCTCTGCTGGAGTGAGCTCTTCTTGCCACCTCATCAAGTGTGTCCACCATTGCTCTGTTGCTCTCTTCATATTCCTCTCTTGGCCTCCTGCAGTTCTGTGGTGGATTATACATCACTGCAATGACCACTTTGTGTTCCCCAGACTGAAGTGTACCTGCTATGTAGTCTCTTTCTCCCGTCTCATCTATTCCTTCCATTTTCTCGAATTTCCATCTGTTTTTTACGAGCAGAGCAACCCCACCTCCCCCCATGCCCCTTCTATCTTTCCTCATGATCTGGTATCCTGGTGGGAAGATTGCATCTGTTACTGTCTCCATGAGTTTTGTTTCTGTAACTGCTATGATGTCTGGGGACTTCTCATTGATTCTTTCTTGCCATTCCTCATGTTTATTCGTTAATCCATCTGCATTTGTGTACCAAACCTTCAACTTCTGTTCTAATACTGTAACTGTGGTGCGGGGGGTGGAAACAGAGGGATCGGTGTGTGATGGTTGGTTTGGATTGTTCAGTTGCCTTGGGGGTGTCGTGGCTGGAGTCCTTCTGCAGGTGTTTCTGGGGGTGCACTTGTCCTTCCATTTGATCCTGGATTATTCTGCTCTCCTTTTTCATTTCCTCCCATTTCTCCTTTCGTTTTTGAACTCTCTTTTTCATTGTCTTCCTTTCGTCCTGTGTTCTGTCTCGATCGAGGTACACACTCCGGAACTCCTGTTTGCCTCTCAACCGTGCTTTCTCCTGCAGGATCATGGCTCGGGTTGATTCTGCCTTGAAAATTACTTTGAGAGGCCGATTCCTTTTCTTTGTGAACCACCCAATTCTCTGAAAATTTGCCACCTGGGTCATGTCCCCCTCACCTATCACCTTCATGATATCTTCAATCGCTTTTTTCTCCTCCTGCTTTCTTTCATCATAAGTTTCCCCTTTAGCTTCGTCTAGCCCATAGACAAACACGGATCTTTCCCTTTCCACCTCCCACTGTGACTCCCATTGCATCCTCTGATGTGTTTTAGTTCCTTCCCGTGGAGTGTTCCTTCCTTCAGTCCCTTCCCTAGTTATTGCCCCTATGCTTCTTGGTTTATCCTTCCTGCTCACCTGCTCCTGGCCCCCACAGGTATCTGGTAAGGTCCTTGCACATGTCCTAGTTCCTTCAATGTCTTCCAACCTCTCATTCTGTCCTAGTGTGCTCCCTGTCTTTGTTTTGGCCCCATGTGGGTTTGACAGGACCTCTGCATACAGTTTAGTTTCCATGTGTGTGTGTGTGTGTGTGTGTGTGTGTGTGTGTGTGTGTGTGTGTGTGTGTGTGTGTGTGTGTGTATGTGTGTGTGTGTGTGTGTGTGTATGTGTGTGTGTGTGTGTGTGTGTGTGTGTGAGTGATGTGTGATATGTGTGTGTGTGTGTGTGTGTGTGTGTGTGTGTGTGTGTGTGTGTGAGTGATGTGAGATGTGTGTACTCACCTATTTGTACTCACCTATTTGTGGTTGCAGGGGTCGAGTCACAGCTCCTGGCCCCGCCTCTTCGCTGATTGCTACTAGGTCCTCTCTCTCCCTGCTCCATGAGCTCTATCATACCTCGCCTTAAAACTATGTATGGTTCCCGCCTCCACTACGTCACTTTCTAGGCTATTCCACGGCCTGACTACTCTATGACTGAAGAAATACTTCCTAACATCCCTTTGATTCATCTGAGTCTTCAACTTCCAATTGTGACCTCTTGTGTCTGTGTCCCTTCTCTGGAACATCCCGTCTTTGTCCACCTTGTCAATTCCGCGCAGTATTTTATATGTCGTTATCATGTCTCCCCTGACCCTCCTGTCCTCCAGTGTCGTCAGGCCGATTTCCCTCAACCTTTCTTCGTAGGACAATCCCCGTAGCTCTGGGACTAGTCTTGTTGCAAACCTTTGCACTTTCTCTAATTTCTTGACGTGCTTGACTAGGTGTGGATTCCAAACTGGTGCTGCATACTCCAGTATGGGCCTGACATAAATGGTATACAGAGTCTTAAACGAATCCTTACTGAGGTATCGGAACGCTATCCGTAGGTTTGCCAGGCGCCCGTATGCTGCAGCAGTTATCTGATTGATGTGCGCCTCAGGAGATATGCTCGGTGTTATACTCACCCCCAGGTCTTTTTCCTTGAGTGAGGTTTGCAGTCTTTGGCCATCTAAACTATATTGTGTCTGCGGTCTTCTTTGCCCTTCCCCAATCTTCATGACTTTGCATTTGGCAGGGTTAAATTCAAGGAGCCAGTTGCTGGACCAGGCTTGTAGCCTGTCCAGGTCTCTTTGTAGTCCTGCCTGATCCTCATCCGATTTGATTCTTCTCATTAACTTCGCATCATCTGCAAACAAGGACACTTCTGAGTCTATCCCTTCAGTTATGTCGTTCACATATACCAAGAACAGCACAGGTCCTAGGACTGACCCCTGTGGAACCCCGCTTGTCACAGGCGCCCACTCTGACACCTCGTCGCGTACCATGACTCGTTGTTGCCTCCCTGACAGGTATTCTCTGATCCATTGCAGTGCCTTTCCTGTTATGTGTGCCTGATCCTCTAGCTTTTGCAGTAACCTCTTGTGAGGAACTGTGTCGAAGGCCTTCTTGCAGTCCAAAAATATGCAGTCGATCCACCCCTCTCTCTCTTGTCTTACTTCTGTCACCTTGTCATAAAACTCTAGTAGGTTTGTGACACAGGATTTTCCTTCCCTGAAACCGTGCTGGTTGTCAATTATACACTTGTTTCTTTCCAGGTGCCCCACCACTCTCCTTCTGATGATCTTCTCCATGACCTTGCATACTATACACGTTAGTGATACAGGTCTGTAGTTTAGTGCCTCATGTCTGTCTCCCTTTTTAAAAATTGGGACTACATTTGCCATTTTCCATACCTCAGGGAGTTGCCCAGTTTCAAGTGATGTGTTGAAGATCTTTGTTAATGGCTCACACAATATCTCTGCTCCCTCTTTAAGGACCCATGGAGAGATGTTGTCTGGTCCCACCGCCTTTGAGGTGTCAAGTTCGCATAGCAGCTTCTTCACCTCCTCCTTGGTTATATGTACCTCATCCAGCACTTGCGGGTGTGCCCCCCTGTTCTGATTTCCTGGAATCCTACTGGGTTCCACTGTAAATACCTCTTTAAATCTTGTGTTGAGCTCCTGACATACCTCTTGGTCGTTTCTTGTGAATTCCCCATCACCCTTCCTCAGTCTGATTACCTGGTCCTTGACTGTTGTTTTCCTCCTGATGTGGCTGTACAACAGCTTCGGGTCAGTCTTTACTTTTGATGCTATGTCATTTTCATATTGTCTCTGAGCCTCCCTTCTTATCTGTGCATATTCGTTCCTGGCTCTTCGGCTGATTTCCTTATTTTCCTGAGTTCTCTGTCTTCTGTACCTTTTCCATTCTCTAGTACACCTAGTTTTTGCCTCCCTACACCTTTGGGTGAACCAAGGACTCGTTCTGTTCTTCCCATTATTTCTGTTTCCCTTGGGAACAAACCTCTCCTCTGCCTCCTTGCATTTTGTTGCTACATAGTCCATCACCACAACCTATATTAGTCCCTTTTATATTATAATTTTATACTATAATTCTAACTTTAAAAAATTACCTTTATAGTACTACCTACTATCATATTCCCAAGCTCCACTATTTGATCATCACTTTATTTGTATTAGTCCCTTAGCTCATTATTTTACATTTGTTAAATAATCCAGGTGCTATTTTTTAGCTTAAGACTATTTACTTTGTTTTATACTTAATTCAAACTATAGATTCACTACAAATCTTATGATTACAAGCATTGATCCTGATACCAACCTCTTATTTAATGACTTAAATGAATCAAACAGTAACTGTAATTACTACACTGCAGAACAATCAAAGGCACTTCTCAGTGCCAACAACAACATAACTATATTTAACTACAATATCAGATCTTTAAGCAAGCATTACGATGACCTCATAGCATTACTAAATTCCTTACATGCCAATATGTCCATCATTACACTAACTGAAACCTGGCTAAAGCCTGATAGTACAGATGTCTATGCCATTCCTGGTTACACAGCCATACACAACTGTAGGCCAGATCAACAAGGGGGTGGCACAGCCATATACTACTCAGACCAACTAGAATGTATCACTAATACTTGCACAAGGGATGAACATGGGGAATATATAATAGCTAAATTCAAATCAAAGTACCTACAAAAACCTCTCACATTGATAAACATCTACAGAGTTCCACAGTCAAACATTAGCCAATTTAGTCAAAATCTAGGAAGTATGATAACTGATGCACGCATGAACAAAGATCACTTACTACTCTCAGGTGACTTCAATATAAATCTCCTGCAAGACCAGGACCCACACGTTACTGAATTCACAAACACAATGAGTAACTGTATGTTACTACCAACAGTAACAAAACCTACAAGAGTTACAGAGACTAGTGTTTCCCTACTTGACCACATCTGGACCAACACCATATCCCCTTTAAAATCAGGCATAATTACAGATAATACCACAGACCACTACCCTACTTTCCTCATAACAACTCTTGGTAAACTACCCCAAGACACTACTAAAGTCACCTTCAGACTTCACAATGAGGCAGCCATTAATAACTTCACAACAGCAATAGCAAACATTGATTGGCACACTGAGCTAGAAACCTATACAGATATTGACGAATGTATTAATAATTTTCTAAAAAAAACCCAATACCTCTATAACAAGCACTGCCCTAAAAAAACTAAACAGATGACAGCAAAGAGACTGAACAGTCCCTGGCTAACACCCAGCATTCTCAAATCCATAAATACAAAACACCAATAGAGCTACAGATGTCCCTCTTAACATAATGATAAATGGATCACCTATCACAAAACTAACAGAGGAAAAATTCTTAGGAATCCACCTTGATAATAGACTCAAATTTCATACACATATACATCAAATTTCTAAGAAAATTTCCAAGACTGTAGGCATACTATCGAAGATACGGTACTATGTTCCACAGTCAGCCCTCCTGGCCCTATATCACTCTCTTATTTACCCCTATCTCACCTATGGAATTTGTGCATGGGGCTCAACAACAATTAACCATCTCAGACCACTAATTACCCAACAAAAGGCTGCAGTTAGAATGATAACAAATTCTCACCACAGGCAGCACACTCCACCAATATTCAATACACTAAACCTACTCACCATACAAAACATCCATACTTATTACTGCACCTATTACATACATAGAACACTTAACTCTGATATTAACCCTCCCCTCAAACATCTCCTTGCCAACCTCAACAGAACACATGACCATAACACAAGGCACAGATCACTCTTTGATGTTCCTCGTGTCCATCTCACACTATGCAAAAACTCAATGCACATAAAAGGCCCTAAAATCTGGAATTCATTACCTGTAAATATAAAAGAAACACAACCTGTTTATAAATTCAAGTCTCTTCTCAAAGATTACTTACTCACCCAAAACCAAATAAATACTGAATAACTGAACATTATAAATTGTATATCTTAAATGTTTCTCACAATTATATCACATAAATGTTAAACCTAAAACCCAATCTAACTTTATTATTTTTTAAATACACTACCTAACAGAATCACTACCTAACTGAATGCAACCATATGACCTGTCTTTGTAATACTCACTTGTGCTTTATAGTTATCTGTTTACATTAATGTTTTTATCACTGATTTCATCATTGCTTAGTAGCAGCGCTGTATAGTCCTAGTGGCTTAGCGCTTCTTTTTGATTATAATAATAATAATAATCATTGCTTAGTTAATCTTAAGTTAATTTTAAGCCAGCCCGTAATGCTATGCATAGTATAAGTGGCTTTGGCATACTGCTCTTATCTGTATTTTTTTTGTACCTCTGTATGTGTGCACAAATTGGAAATAAATAAATAAATAAATAAAAATTTCTTGTACTGGTTTTCCTGTCAGTTCCCTCTCCCACTGAATGTCTTGAAGGAAGTTCCTCATGCCTGAGTAATTCCCCCTTTTGTAGTTTGGTTTTTCCCAGCCTATTCCTGCTACTCTCTCCACTTGGAGCTCAACTATGTAGTCGAAGCACAGAACCACATGATCACTAGCTCCCAGAGGCCTTTCATACATGATACCCTCGATGTCCGAACTACTCATGGTGAATACAAGGTCCAGTCTTGCTGGTTCATCCTCTCCTCTCTCTCTGGTAGTGTCTCTAACATGTTGATGCATGAGGTTTTCCAGTACCACATCCATCATCTTGGCTCTCCATGTTTCGGGACCCCCATGGGGCTCCAGGTTTTCCCAGTCAACCTCCTTGTGATTGAAATCACCCATAACTAGTAACTTTGCTCCTCCCATGTGTGCTCTCCTGGCCACCTCGGCTAGTGTGTCGATCATTGCTCTGTTGCTCACATCATATTCTTCTCTTGGCCTCCTGCAGTTCTGTGGTGGGTTGTACATTACTGCAATTATCACCTTATGTCCCTCAGACTGGATTGTTCCTACTAAGTAGTCCCTTTCGCCCATGCCATCCATTCCTTCCATTTTCTCAAAATCCCACTGGTTTTTAATGAGCAGTGCAACTCCTCCTCCCCCTCTCCTCCCTCTGTCTTTCCTGAGGATTTGGTATCCGGATGGAAAGATTGAATCTGTTATTATTCTGGTGAGTTTTGTTTCTGTGAGTGCTATTATGTCTGGGGATGTCTCTTTGATTCTTTCGTGCCACTCCTCATACTTGTTTGTTATTCCATCTGCATTTGTATACCACACCTTCAACTTCTTTTCTAAGACTGTGGTCTGGGAGGTATATTGGGGTTGGGGAAGTGGGAGACCTGGTAAGGAACTATGGGTTGTTGCTGTAGGGGTGGAGTTTGTAATGTAGTGGGTGGGGGCATTGGATGTGGCATGGGTGTTTTGATTTAGAGTGTTTGGTTGCACTGGGGTTGACCTGGTTGGGAGGCTTCTATAGGAAGTTGTGAGGGAGGCTGTATTTGATCTTCTTCCTGGGTCTGGGATCTCCTGTCTGTCTTCTCCATCCCCTCTCTTTCCTCCTTTCGCCTTTGTAACATCTCTCTCAGTTTCTGCCTTTCTTCTTGTGATCTGTCGCGGTCGAGATACACCTTCCTGTATGCCGGCATGTCCCTTAATCGTGCTTTCTCCTGCAGGATCCTGGTCCGAGTCGCTTCTGCCTTGAAGGTCACTTTCACTGGCCGGGTTCTTTTTTTTACAAACCCCCCTATTCTCCGAAAATTTTCCAGCTGGGTCATGTCGTCTTCTCCTATTGTTTTCATGATGCTTTCAATTGCTTTTTTTTCCCCTTGTTTTCTTGCTTCATATGTTTCCCCTTCAGCTTCCTGGAGCCCATACACAAAGACTGACCTCACCCTTTCATTCTCCCACTGCTTATCCCTGTGTATCCCCTCATTTAATTTGGTTTCCTGCACTGCAGCTTTCCTTTCTTCAGTTTCACTGGCTAATGTACTTGGGCTCAGTGGCCTGTCATTTTCCCTTCTCGGCTTTCCTTGGGCTCTGTTGTTGTCTGTTAGGGCCTCCACATAAAGCTTAGCTCTTTCATTTACTACAGTCTCCTGTGATAGAGCCTCCCCATGCAGCTGTGCCCCTTCTTTCCCTACAGTCCCCTTATTTGTGGCTGA
Source organism: Cherax quadricarinatus (assembly GCF_038502225.1). NCBI lineage: Eukaryota > Metazoa > Arthropoda > Malacostraca > Decapoda > Parastacidae > Cherax > Cherax quadricarinatus. The sequence goes on from NC_091373.1 coordinate 19,244,558, forward strand.
GGTAGCAGTCTCTGTTGTCAATCCCAAAATATTCTTTAGTTCTTTAGTCTGTTTCAGATTTTTTAGTTCCTCTTCTAAACTCTGTATCCTAGCCTCTGCTGCTTTGATATGCAGCTCCCACTTCCTGCTTTCCATATCTATCCTCTCTTCCATTCTCATGCTAAGTTCTTCTAGTTTCTTTTCCCATTCATGATCTCTTTTTATGAGCTCTGCTGCCCAATCTTCCTTTGCAGCTTCCTCCTCCTGTCCCTTGGTTTTTCTTGTTGCTCTCTGACAACCCATTTTTGTTTCATCCTGATTGCCTCAGAGTGGGAAACCTATGTAGTTCTGTATGTTAGGTTAGTAGTGTGTATGTCAGAGTGTGGGGGGGGAGGTAGCGGAGGAGCTGTGGCTATGTGGGAGAGGAGTGGGGAGGGGTCAGGAGGGTCTGGGTGAACGGGGGAGGGGAGGGTGAACGAGGGAGGGGAGGGATCAGGGGAAGAAGTGAGTTGTCGGTGGTGAGGGGGGGGAGTGTATGTGTGTGTGTGTGTGTGTCTGGATATGTGTGTGTGTGTGTGTGTGTGTGTGTGTGTGTGTGTGTGTGTGTGTGTGTGTGTAATCCTGTGTGGAATTATGTGTGGGTTTATTATGTACTGAAAGGTAGGTGGCTTGTGGGTTGTAGTGTAGTCTCAGTGGTCCTTTCTGCCCACAACTTCTTGTGACCTGACCCCCAACCTCCTGGGGCTTGACCGGCACGTACTTACAGTGTGTGTGTGTGTGTGTGTGTGTGTGTGTGTGTGTATATGTGTGTGTGTGGGGGGGGAGGTATGCAGGGAGATACTGTTAATACATACCAGTAATTCTGGGTTATAAAAAGCGATAATTGCTACTAGGGTCTAAAGCTTCAATAAGTGTCTGCCCTTGTGTGTGTGTGTTAGGGAGGGATGGTTAGGGGGGGGGTAGATCCGTTATACCTCTCTGTTCTGTCTTTCCTAGAAATGCTACACTCTTCGCTTATTGTCCTTTCTGGATTTAAGTATCAATTATTGCTGTTATTATCCTATTCCTTGTTCACGTTTAGAGAGGACTTCCTAGCTTCCTAAGTGTTCTTACTACTAATAACTACTGTAATAGCTTGCAGGAGTGAGTGACCAGTATCTAACAGCGATGCAAGACCAAGCCAAGCCAAAAATGCGACATGCAAACCACAATATAGGTGATACTTGCGCTGGCAACGGTCATGCCAAGTTGCCAGATGCTGATGACGTAGTCTTCGTACGTAGCCTAAATCCCTATTTTGGAGATCCTTCATCCGTGATGATTATAACCACATGTGCTCATACGTCCCTCGTTCCTCACGCGATTTCACTTTTCACTTATGATATTATACACTTCACATTATATACACTTCACTTTATATGTATAATGGCACACAACTTGTCGTGACGTCACTGCTTCAGGCCTACCGCTGCCTAGTAGACCAAAACGTTTGGATAATTTTGGATAATGGATAATTTCAGGCTTTCTCACGACTTTTTCTAACTAATAACTTTAGCTATCACTCGTATTATTGCTCACTGACGATGTCACTACCACTGATTACTGTTAGCAGTCACTGCACCCTTAAAAACACTAGGATTCTCGGAGCCTTGTGTGCCCACGTCTGCACCCACAGACCCACGTTGTGTGTGTGTGTGTGTGTGTGTGTGTGTGTGTGTGTGTGTGTGTGTGTGTGTGTGTGTGTGTGTGTGTGTGTGTGTGTGTGTGTGTGTGTGTGTACTCACCTAGTTGAGGTTGCGGGGGTCGAGTCCGAGCTCCTGGCCCCGCCTCTTCACTGATCGCTACTAGGTCACTCTCCCTGAGCCTTGAGCTTTATCATACCTCTGCTTAAAGCTATGTATTGATCCTGCCTCCACTACATCACTTCCCAAACTATTCCACTTACTGACTACTCTGTGGCTGAAGAAATACTTCCCAACATCCCTGTGATTCATCTGTGTCTTCAGCTTCCAACTGTGTCCCCTTATTACTGTGTCCAATCTCTGGAACATCCTGTCTTTGTCCACCTTGTCAATTCCTCTCAGTATTTTGTATGTCGTTATCATGTCCCCCCTATCTCTCCTGTCCTCCAGTGTCGTCAGGTTGATTTCCCTTAACCTCTCCTCGTAGGACATACCTCTTAGCTCTGGGACTAGTCTTGTTGCAAACCTTTGCACTTTCTCTAGTTTCTTTACGTGCTTGGCTAGGTGTGGGTTCCAAACTGGTGCCGCATACTCCAATATGGGCCTAACGTACACGGTGTACAGGGTCCTGAATGATTCCTTATTAAGATGTCGGAATGCTGTTCTGAGGTTTGCTAGGCGCCCATATGCTGCAGCAGTTATTTGGTTGATGTGCGCTTCAGGAGATGTGCCTGGTGTTATACTCACCGCAAGATCTTTTTCCTTGAGTGAGGTTTGTAGTCTCTGGCCCCCTAGACTGTACTCCGTCTGCGGTCTTCTTTGCCCTTCCCCAATCTTCATGACTTTGCACTTGGTGGGATTGAACTCCAGGAGCCAATTGCTGGACCAGGTCTGCAGCCTGTCCAGATCCCTTTGTAGTTCTGCCTGGTCTTCGATCGAGTGAATTCTTCTCATCAACTTCACGTCATCTGCAAATAGGGACACCTCAGAGTCTATTCCTTCCGTCATGTCATTCACAAATACCAGAAACAGCACTGGTCCTAGGACTGATCCCTGTGGGACCCCGCTGGTCACAGGTGCCCACTCTGACCTCTCGCCACGTACCATGACTCGCTGCTGTCTTCCTGTCAAGTATTCCCTGATCCATTGTAGTGCCTTCCCTGTTATCCCTGCTTGGTCCTCCAGTTTTTGCACCAATCTCTTGTGTGGAACTGTGTCAAACGCCTTCTTGCAGTCCAAGAAAATGCAATCCACCCACCCCTCTCTCTCTTGTCTTACTGCTGTCACCATGTCATAGAACTCCAGTAGGTTTGTGACACAGGATTTCCCGTCCCTGAAACCATGTTGGCTGCTATTGATGAGATCGTTCCTTTCTAGGTGTTCCATCACTCTTCTCCTGATAATCTTCTCCATGATTTTGCATACTATACATGTCAGTGACACTGGTCTGTAGTTTAATGCTTCATGTCTGTCTCCTTTTTTAAAGATTGGGACTACATTTGCTGTCTTCCATGCCTCAGGCAATCTCCCTGTTTCGATAGATGTATTGAATATTGTTGTTAGGGGTACACATAGTGCCTCTGCTCCCTCTCTCAATACCCATGGGGAGATGTTATCTGGCCCCATTGCCTTTGAGGTATCTAGCTCACTCAGAAGCCTCTTCACTTCTTCCTCGGTTGTGTGCACTGTGTCCAGCACATGGTGGTGTGCCCCACCTCTCTGTCTTTCTGGAGCCCCTTCTGTCTCCTCTGTGAACACTTCTTTGAATCTCTTGTTGAGTTCCTCACATACTTCACGGTCATTTCTTGTTGTCTCTCCTCCTTCCTTCCTTAGCCTGATTACCTGGTCCTTGTCTGTTGTTTTCCTCCTGATGTGGCTGTACAACAGTTTCGGGTCAGATTTGGCTTTCGCTGCTATGTCATTTTCATATTGTCTTTGGGCCTCCCTTCTTATCTGTGCATATTCGTTTCTGGCTCTACGACTGTTCTCCTTATTCTCCTGGGTCCTTTGCCTTCTATATTTCTTCCATTCCCTAGCACACTTGGTTTTTGCCTCCCTGCACCTTTGGGTAAACCATGGGCTCATCCTAGCTTTTTCATTATTCCTGTTACCCTTGGGTACAAACCTCTCCTTAGCCTCCTTGCATTTTGTTGCTACATATTCCATCATCTCATCTGTGTGTGTGTGTGTGTGTGTGTGTGTGTGTGTGTGTGTGTGTGTGTGTATGTCGTGCCGGATAGATAAGACTGGTCAGTTAGCGACAACTCATTTATGTTAATATAAAAATTAATGATTTTGTTCCAAAAGAACCTTAGGAAACTTACCTAACTTTATTATAACAAGTGCAATTTAATTTAGCCTAATCCAACTAAATATATTTTAGATAAGTTTACAATAATTTAATAATAAACAAACACAATGAAATATATTTTTTCGTTATGATCAAAATGATTTTTATGAAATTATTGCAGCAACAAGAGCACTGCTATTTAGCCAAAATAGCAAGTTTTACCTATTCAGCACAACAGATTATATATATATATATATATATATATATATATATATATATATATATATATATATATATATATATATATATTATATATATATCAATAACAACACTGCGCTAGCCAAGGATTCTAACTCATGTTGTACTGGCCTGCCACTGTGAGCGAGAACCACATGATGCCTTTACCCACAGGACCACACAATCTTACAAGAACCAAGCACCCAGCAAAGCTAGGTGTATTACTCTTGGTCCGAGGATATACGGAGGTGTGGGAGATTTCAAACTAATTTCATTCTCATCCCTGTTTGGTGTACTAGCCTACTAGCAGCATATATATATTATTGTAACCAGGAAACGAGTGGTATTGATCAATAACAACACTGCGCTAGCCAAGGATTGGAGCCCATGTTGTACTGGCCTGCCACTGTGAGCGAGAACCACATGACGCCTTAACCCACAGGACTACCCAATCCTACAATAATCAAGCACCCACCTCATGGTGAGCGGAAATTCCATGATGATCTAACCCACGAGATCATACAATCCTACAAGAATCACTCACCCAGCAGAGCTAGGTGTTGTATCGTGAGGACATTCGATGGTGTGGGTGCTTCCGAGCAAATTTCATACTCCTCCCCGTTTGGTGTACTAGTCTCCACTGCTCGTGGAGGCTAGTACACCAGCTGTGTTTCAGAGGATATGAAAAACACGGCTGGAACAAGTGTAAAACCCTTCAAGAGGAAACTGGACAAGTATCTTCACCAGGTGCCAGATCAACCAGGCTGTGATGGATGTGTGGGGCAGCTGATCTCCAGCAGCAACAGCCTGGTTGACCAGGCAAGCACCAGATGAGCCTGGCCGGGTTCCGAGAGTAGTGAAACTCTCGAAACTCTTCAAAGGTATATATATATATATAAAGACAAAATACATTGACAAAACATTCACAAAAATACGATAGAAAGTAAAAGAACATAGGTAACTCAGAGCTACATCTCGAATACTTCGTCCAGCTCCCCGGCGGTGGGCCGCATGCCCAGAATGCTGCAGGCATTTCCTCTCTGGATTGCAACACTGAGTCTCTGAAAGAGGAAGCTGGTCGCCCTGTGGTCCTTGGTTTCTATGATGAGCTTTTCACCCAGCTCTATTAGGAACTTTAGAGCACACTTGCCCCATGCTCCAAGGGACTCCGACCCTATTGGGATGAAGTTATAGCAAGGGGGAAGGTCTTCATATTTGCAGATCTTCTGGGTCTCCCTGTGGCTGGCAACTCCACCCCCTTCCACTACGGAGTATGGCAAGTAGGTGTCTGCCAATGTGGCAGCACATGTGTAGTCCCAGGCAATCTGCTTTCCATCCTTCCAAGGTAGCATAGTGGCTCCATCAGGACGCTTTTGACTTCCGTCAGACCTCTGCATTTGGGGTTCCCGTTGAGCTGGGCAACGGGCTGTGGCGAGGCTTCTCTTTATGATGTCATTGACCTCCTCATGCCTGGCATACTTCCCTTCTGCTGTGTGACACACGAGACCATGAAGTCCGAATTGATCAGCTGTCGCCCTGCCGCAAATACACCTATGTTCGGTGAGGATGGGGGCGGCTAGGCGAAGAGCAACACCAGTCCAAATGGCCTGTGGGTCTAGTCGAGTGCCCAAGGAGGAATTGGGAACAGCTAACAGGAAATCTCCTGAGTGTGGTGCCTTCACTGCCAGGAGACGAGCTTTGTCCTTTCCTGAGGCATTGGAGAGCATTGTGTTGGCGATTTTTTCCATGATCGGTTTGTCCCAGTGGGACTGTTTGTGTTCTTTTGGAGGAGCTGGTCTACTGGAGGAATCTGTAAGGGTGTCCCACCGAATCGCTGCTTCAGTAAACCTGGGGTCTTGAGCTCCTACCACGTCTCTCAAGCGTTCGGGAACAATCTTCTTGACTAATGCACTGGAAGCCAAACACGAAGACAGAAAAGCAGGTAAAGCAACATGCGTTGCTTTACGCACCCCTATACCTCCCAGTCGCACTGGGAGGGTTGCCTGATCCCATTGCTGATCCTCTAGTGACAGGTTCAGTGCCTTCTTAAGGGTTGACCTCAGGTGTGCGTCATATTCGTCGAGTGTTGGGTTGTCAAAAGAGGGTGCACACCTCAGGAAGTAAGTGAGTCTTGGAATAGTAAGGCACCTTGTGAGGAGATACAGAGCATCATGGGCATCAAGATTGCTTATTCTCTCCTCCATTCTCATCAGGTCATTCAATTTTTCCTTGGGGACTGTGTCGATGGCCTGGTGACCCAGCGGTGCTCCCAGGAGGGTACTGTTGGACGGAGTGGTAGTAGAGACTTCTGGGAGGATTCTTCGCACAGCATTGATTATTTCCTGGTTCGCTGTGATGATTTCACACTTGGAGGGATTGAGGATGAGTCCCAAGTCTTCTCCCTATGTTTTCACCAGTTGTAGGTCCCCTACCAGGGACTCTTCAGTACCTGCCAGAGTGCCATCATCCAGGTACCAGATGTTGAGCTCGCTGCATAGGCTGGAAGTTAGTTCTCTTACTGCCAAGCAGAAGAGAAGCGGAGCTAGTGGGTCACCCTGCTGAACACCTTCTGATGATTGAATTTCATGTTCTCCAAACAAAAGAATTAAGGGTTTGGTGTAGCCAGCTGAGATGAAGGGAAAAAGACTGGGGAAGCGATCCCGAGCAGCTGGCAAGACAGCATCTCTCTTTACCATATTAAAGGCATTTCTAAAATCAAGTTTGACTACAGCCTTGTCTTCTGGTAGGTCCCTGATGTAGGCCCTTGCTGCATGAGCTGCAGCTTCACTGCCTTGAGGGACCCCAAAGCCCAGTTGGTGTGGCTGGAGTAAACTTATATATATGTCGTGCCGAATAGGCAGAACTTGCCATCTTGGCTTAAATAGCCACTCTCATCTTGCCATATAGGACAAGCGAAAATTTGTGTATGCAATAATTTCGACAAAATCATTCTGAACCTAACGAAAAAAATATATCTCACTGTGTTTGTTTAGTATTAAATTACTATAAACAAATCTAAAATATATTTAGTTGGGTTAGGCTAAAATAAATTGCTCTTGTTATAATAAGGTTAGGTAAGTTTTCTAAGATTCTTTTGGAGCAAAATTAAAATTTTTTACATTAAAATTAATAAAAAAAAATATATCTTTAAACGTATAAGAGAAAATTTTAGAAAGGACTTAATTTTAAATGAGTTCTTGCTAATTGACCAGATTTACATATTCGGCACGACATAATATATATATATATATATATATATATATATATATATATATATATATATATATATATATATATATATATATATATATATATATATGCAAGGAATTCGCGAGAGCATGCGAAATCTACACATTGTTCAAATCTCTAGTAAGGCTGATGCATGCAGGGGATGAGATGAAAAGCTGTAAGCCTTCTCCCTGAAAGCTGGCTGCCTTGGATCAAACGTGTAGCGCATGCTACACGCCGAGGTATTGTCCAGTGTGGGTAGATTGGTAAAGCACTGCGTACTTTGTCCTAAGGTTCGTAGGTTCGAGTCTCCTTCAGCCAGAGATCAGTGTTTATATATATATATATATATATATATATATATATATATATATATATATATTAGATTTATACCAATTTTAATTGAAAGAATCTCGGTAGACTCCTTCTTAAATTGAATTTCTAGAAATTCATAATTATCTGCTCTTCTCTCCAGATAACTTATAAAAGTTTAGGTCTTTTAAACCTAAAAAAGTAGCTCTCCTACTTCTAGAGACAAAAATTAGTTAAAAAATAACATTAGTTTGTCAGATTAAAGTTATCGTATTTATGATATTTTTGAATGCCTCAAATAGGGCCACTACTATGATTTAATCTTTTTTTGACATTCATCCTAGGATATATTTTATTTTCTATCATCAACTTCTTTTCCAAACTCCCTATTAAAACAGAAACCTTCATTCACAAACCAACACTTCTAGAAAAACCCTGAAAATAACAAGATTGTTTTCCATTTTTGAACCATCCTCAAGCATTCTCTCACTCAACCTAAACTAAATATCAACATTCTTAGGATTTCTATTCGTCCCAATTCTTTTTTGAGCTTCACCATCTCGATGACTTCATTTGTGATTTAAAATTGTATCCGCCCTTCATAACGAATTTAAGACAATTTTAGGACCCTCCAACCCAGGTTTATCATTTTTATTCGTTTCATTATTTAGTTTCATTCTTTTTAATAACTCCTTAGGTCTCCTTCCTTATGTCTTTACTAGATCTAGACATTTAACAATAACCCTGACCTTGGCTCTACCTTTATGGCTATCTTTTATTTTGTTTGGATGATTAAGACAAAAATTAGTTAAAAAATAACATTAGTTTGTCAGATTAAAGTTATCGTATTTATGATATTTTTGAATGCCTCAAATAGGGCCACTACTATGATTTAATCTTTTTTTGACATTCATCCTAGGATATATTTTATTTTCTATCATCAACTTCTTTTCCAAACTCCCTATTAAAACAGAAACCTTCATTCACAAACCAACACTTCTAGAAAAACCCTGAAAATAACAAGATTGTTTTCCATTTTTGAACCATCCTCAAGCATTCTCTCACTCAACCTAAACTAAATATCAACATTCTTAGGATTTCTATTCGTCCCAATTCTTTTTTGAGCTTCACCATCTCGATGACTTCATTTGTGATTTAAAATTGTATCCGCCCTTCATAACGAATTTAAGACAATTTTAGGACCCTCCAACCCAGGTTTATCATTTTTATTCGTTTCATTATTTAGTTTCATTCTTTTTAATAACTCCTTAGGTCTCCTTCCTTATGTCTTTACTAGATCTAGACATTTAACAATAACCCTGACCTTGGCTCTACCTTTATGGCTATCTTTTATTTTGTTTGGATGATTAAACCACACTAAGCATATATTTGCGCATCTAGTACCTCAAGGAACCCCAAATGTGCTTATACCTTTTATAGTTCTCATTGAAACAATTAGAAACATTATTCGGCCAGGAACATTGGCAATCCGACTCGCAGCAAATATAATTGCAGGCCATCTCCTTCTGACTTTACTCGGAAGGATAGGACCTTCTTTATCATCCAAATTATTAATCTTTCTCATTCTAGCCCAAATTCTTCTTATATTAGAATCTGCCGTTGCAATCATTCAATCTTATGTATTTGCAGTTCTCAGAACTCTTTATGCCAGTGAAGTAAATTAATGTCATCACACAGACACCACGACTTTCACTTAGTTGATATAAGACCCTGACCCTTAACAGGATCAATCAGAGCCATACTTCTTACATCAGGCCTTATTAAATGATTTCATCAATTTAATCCAGATCTTCTTTTTAGTTTTATTCCTATTATTTTAACTATAATTCAATGATGGCGAGATGTAACTCGAGAAGGAACATATCAAGGACTCCACACTCAAATTGTTATAAAAGGTCTACGATGGGGAATAATTCTGTTTATTGTCTCCGAAGTATTATTTTTCTTCTCTTTTTTTTTTGGGCTTTCTTTCATAGAAGACTTGCACCCACAATTGAAATTGGTATGTTTTAACCACCAGAAGGCATCCAACCTTTTAACCCCTTCCAAGTTCCCCTTCTCAATACGACTATTTTACTTTCATCAGGAGCGACAGTAACCTGAGCACATCACGCAATCCTTAACTCTCAATACTCTAAAGCCATGCAAAGTTTAGGTCTAACTATTCTCCTAGGAGTTTACTTCACTTCCCTTCAAGCATACGAGTATTTGGAAGCATCCTTCTCTATCGCAGACTCAATTTACGAAACTACTTTCTTTGTAGCAACTGGATTTCATGGTCTTCACGTAATTATCGGAACTCCTTTTTTAACAGTTTGTTTTTATCGTCTTTACAAGTGCCACTTCTCTAATAACCATCACTTTGGATTTGAGGCTGCAGCTTGATACTGACATTTCGTTGATATAGTTTGATTATTCCTCTATGTCTTTATTTACCGATGAGGAAGATAATTTTTTAGTATAAATGGTACATCTAGCTTCCAACTAGAAAGTCTAATTGTTTAGAAAAATTAATTTTAACTATCAACTTAATCATCCTTCTGACTCTCTCGATTACAACACTAATTATAATTTTATCTTCAATTTTATCAAAAAAAAAAAAACATTATTGACCTAGAAAAAATATTCCCATTTGAATGTGGGTTCGACCCTAAGACCTCGGCCCGATTACCTTTTTCTCTTCGGTTCTTCCTCATTGCTGTAGTTTTCCTATTTTTTGATGTAGAAATTACATTAATTCTCCCTCTAGCCCATATTTCCCCTTTTACAGATATTTTCTCTTGAAGATTTACAGGATTATTTTTTCTCCTAATCCTTCTCTTCGGCCTCTATTATGAATGATACAAAGGCGCCTTAGAATGATCCAGCTGGAAATGTAGTCAACAATGACATATGATTTGCATTCATAAATTGTTTACTTAAACCTTTTTCAAATTAGAAAGCGAAAAATTGCGTTTAGTTTCGGCCTAAATTTTGGTCCACAAACCTCTAATTTATTTTGACAGAAGCCAAAATCAGAGGCATGTCACTGTTAATGATAAAATTGAAATTCTTCTTTCCTGCCAAAGAGAATTATGCCAGCGAAAAAGCTTCTAACTTATTTCCCGAGCGGTTAGACTCCGTTCACTTCTCTTTTTTATAGTGTATATAACATATTGCATTTTCAATGTAAAGCTGAAGATTTTTTCTTCTAAAAATATCACCTACAGGTTAATAACCGCCTTTGCAGCTTCAATGCAAAATTCTAATTTAAAATATATAAGTAAACTAAATAAAAATAAAAAACATGACAACAACTCAAATAAAAAATCCTTTTATATAAATTATAATCATATTCTCCTGTCTCAATTGTAAGTAACCAGAACCTTTTATTAACCTATCAAATCCTCCCTCACCTCCAAAATATTCTGACCAACCTTTATCTCCGACCTTGAAAAAAGTATCCCCCTCCTTAGTCTCCAGCGAGATACCCTAAACGTCGACAAAATTGGTATAAATCATATAGACCCTATAAACACAACATAAGAATAAAACCCAACAGACTTTAGTCTAGTTCTTGCCCTAACTATGTTAATTACATAACCTAAAAGAGCCCCAACCCCTCTCACTAATAAAGCCAAAATTTTAAAAAGCGGCCTCAAACAAATCATATAAGGTTCTGGAAATACTACTCAAGCTAAAACACACCCTCCTATTACCGCCCCAATCCTTAATATTATTATGCCCCCCAGCATTATTCTGTGCCTTTCCCTAACAAATATTATAGACCTTATATTAGAAAAGCACCTTATTCTATAATAGATTAATCGAAATGTATAACATACTGTTAAGCCATTGCTTAAAACATATAAAAAAATCTAAAAATATTAATTTCCCTTATAAATGCACCAAAAGAATCTTAGAAAACTTACCTAACCTTATTCTAACAAGCACAATTTATTTTAGCCTAATCCTACTAAATATATTTTAAAAACGTTTACAGTAATTTAATACTAAACAAACACAATGAAATATATTTTTTTCGTTAGGTTTAGAATGATTTTGGCGAAATTATTGCATACACAAATTTTCGCTTGTCCTATATGGCAAGATGAACGTTGTTATTTAGGCCAAGATCGCAAGTTCTGCCTATTCGGCACGACATATAATATGTATATATATATATATATATATATATATATATATATATATATATATATATATATATATATATATATATATATATATATATATATATATATATATATGCAAAACAACCACTGTGAAAAAAACAGCGAAATTCCAAGTGCTTTCGTGACTTCTCACATTATCAAGGAACTATAAAAATCAAAACATCAACACCATCACCATCAGTCTGCGCCAGATGGTGCTATTGCCCCTGGCATAAATGCTGTTCTGGTAGACAGTAACTGTAAGAATGGAGAAATGAATGTTAGTGGCCTGGAGGGAGATATGAGCTCTACTGGGGAAAGAGGTGTAGACAAGGACATGCAAAAGCCAATGTTACAAACTAGCAATACCACGGGAGATAGTAAACAAGAAACAGTGAAGATAAATTACCAAAAATAACTGATGAAGGCTCCATTGTTAGTATTAGCTCTGAAGATAGTAATGAAACAGGAAAACACGCACCAGCAGAGAATACACTCACAAAAACCAAGGGAAACAGAAACTAGGCCTATGCAAATTCTGTGCACTTGGTATCTGCAGGCATGGAATATCTGGAAAAACAGATGGTACATGCAACTTTGACCAATCAAGAAAATGCCATGCCCATATGACAACAGGAAAATGTAACCTCCCTTCCTGCAAGCTTTTCCACCCTGAAATAAGTTACGCTTCATTTCAGGAAAGACAGTACTACAACTTACATTGCCAGGAACACCACCTAAAGGAGACAAGAAGATACAGAACATCCAGACCATGGGAAAACCTGGGTAGTCACAGCCACTCCAGAGAGAGTTTTTCTCAGTGCCAGGAAGGAAAAAAAGGTGGCAGGAAATGACACAAATCGTACACCAACTCCGATCATTTCTAGAGTGGAATCACAGTCCATGGCGTCCACTCCAAAATAACTTATATTAGTGCCAGGAAAAATAAGACCCCAATACCACCAATCCGACAACATTCATCTTTGCAAATATACAGGGTTTCAAGCCAGCAACGAACAACAAAATACCTTTCATCCGTGGACAGCTTACAGTCAAACGCAACGTTCGCGGTTTTCACAGAAACCCAGATAAAGAATCACTTGGACAATGAAATATGGATCCTGGGTTACAACCTACACAGATGCAACAGAGTGAACAGGCAAAAGTAGGGGGTTGGCCTGTATATCACACAGTCACTTACATGCTCAGAACTACTAAATGCCTCAAATGATGTAGTTGAAGTTTTAGCAGTAAAGATCGAGAACCAAAACCTGGTCATTGTGGTTGTATGCAAGCCTCCAGATGCAACGTCCCAACAATTCCAGGAACAGCTTTTGAAAATTTACCACTGTTTGGAAAATCTTCCAGCTCCTGCCCCCAACATCTTGCTCCTAAGGCACCTGAAATGGAGGAATAAAGTAATTAATGTTGTAGCAGAGATACCAGGAGGCAGCTCAGATGAAAACTCGCACACACACGAGCTTTTAAATCTCTGCACCAAATTCACCTTAAACTAGCAAATACTAGAGCCTACAAGATTGGAGAATACACTGGACCTCATCTTCACTAACAATGATGATCTGATACAAAATGTCACCACATCAAAAACAATATACTCAGATCACAACATCATAGAGGTTCAGACATGTATGCGTGGGGCCCCAGACAGACAACATATGATCAGTCACGAGGGAGCCTTCACCAAATTCAACTTCAATAACAAAAACATTAGGTGGAACCAAGTAAACCAAGTTATCAATGATATAAACTGGGAAGATAGCCTAAGCAACATGGATCCCAACCTATGTCTAGAACAAATTAACTGTGCTCAAGGCATATTCCTTTATGGAAAAGGAGATGTAAACTAGCAAGAGAAAGGCGCTTCCTATACAGGCAAAGGCAAAGAATAACAGAGCGGCTAAAAGAGGCCAATATATCTGCAATACGTAGGGAGACACTGGTCAGAGAAATAGCAAACATTGAAGTAAACCTGAAGGAATCTTACAGGAGTCAAGAAGTGCAGGAAGAACTAAAAGCCATAAATGAAATTGAAAGAAACACAAAGTATTTCTTTTCTTCTGCCAAATCAAAGTCGAGAAGAACATTCAGTATTGGGCCCCTACTTAAACAAGATGGGTTCTACACGGATGACAGTGTGGAGAAATTTTCTCCAGGAGGGGGGTATCAGCCCCCTTCAGCCCTTTCAGCCCTGAGGGGCCAAGCCCTCTCAGCCCTGAGGGGCCACTCAGAAGGGGCGAGCGTCTTGTTTACTGCTAGAGTGAGTAATTGATCACAGATGCTATGCCACGTAGTCAAGTGACCTCTGCTCCTTGCAGCGGTGTTGCAAAGTGTATTTTTATAAGAGACAATACATTCTTACTTTAGCAGGACAATTAAGGAAAATCCTGCTCCCACTTTATTACCATAGTAAAGATAGTGTACATTGTTGTCTATGATTAAGACAGCAAGAAACAAACATTCTGCTTTGCTTCATCGAGGAGGTGACAAGGATGCAAGGTACTAGGTCAGCGTTTTTTTTTTGTGCTGGGGGCAGTGACGGCATGGAGCGCTGTGGCGTCTGGCAGACTATCTTTGACTCTATGGAGAGTGACACTGACGCCAGGATACTGATCTGTGCGTTAGTGTGAACAAAGTGTCTCTAACACAAACACTTAATAGAAGTGTGATCAGCTTCTCTTGTGATACATTGTGAACAATAAAGACAAATCTTGTGGAACATAGTGTACCAGTGTGCGTTTCCTAGACAATGGAAGACGTGGACATCCAAGGACACTTCAGCTTCTATCAAGTCACCGATATCTGTCGAAGGTGTTGAGAACACCATAGCTCACGTTACAAAGAGCAAGGTATGTTACGAATTTCTTGTAGATCGGGGGATTGCGCAATTCTTGAGTCACAAGGAGTTTGTAATCAACCTATAATCGGCAGTAAGGTGTGGACTTTTGAGTCCAAACAAGTAGGTATTTCGTCGGCCATCATCGAATGAAATATGCTGGCATAACACCCCCTAGGGGTAATTTATACTTACAAATTGTATCTCTTGACAGCCCACTGTTGTGATCTGTTTCGACAGCTTCTAGACCTCGTCTGCAGGGGCGGCTGTGTAGACAATTTGCTGTCATTTATCAGCTAAGTGTTCATTATATATAGTTATAATAAACACAGCAGGTAAGGCCAAAATTCTCAACAGAGTTTTTGGTCGTGCTCGAACCGGATGAAGACCACACTGTGGTCCAAATATGTTGTACTACAGTGTACAAATAACCTATGAGCCAAGGTCCTTCGAAAAAAGCTGTAAAACTAGTGTTTTACAATATAAATCAGTATAAATGAGTCCCTCCAGACTCAATCACAGAGAATGGGCAGCCAAAAGAAAACGGGCGCTCACCCAGCGTTCACCCAACGAAAACGGGAGCTGGGTGACTCACCCAACAAGAAGACGGGGGATGGTATCCTGCACCCTCCATCAACTGCTCCAATCTCGAAATCGCTGATTAAGACAAGACAACCCAAGTGATGATGTTTGTCTGAGTGTATATATACACATAGTGTTTATAATGCTTATAGACAGAAATTAAGAGACAAGATTGTGTTAAAGTTTGTTTCTTATAGATCTACTTGTTATATTAAAGGAACTTATATATAAAGTGTAAGCTTTCAAATATATATTAACAGTGAAATTTATATATGTGTAAGTAATATTCATGTGTGATTTGCAGTTATACAGTGACATTTATAGTGTATAGTGAATGAAGTGTATAACATCGTTATTTACGATTAATCATCATGGTCAGGCTGACACAGCACACAAGCCATAAACACCAGCCACATGTACGGTGTACCCTTCATGGTCATTGACCCTGAGGTTAAGCTTAGTGGGTCAGTAGTGTCTGACTCGATTATTGCTGACTTAAGCATAACAAAAACTCAGCTGTCTATAGCAGTACAGTGTTTTATAAACACTCTAAGTGTGGTGCTAGAATTTTCAGTATACCATTAAAATGGCTTGTTTGAAAACTCAGTTTCAGTCTTTACAGACTAAGATTACACAATTAGAAAATCTAATTTCAGTCTGTCTAGGATTTACTCAAGATACAAACATAGATTTTGATGATCTTGAGGTCAAGTTTGAATTATTTACACAACGTCTGGAAATAATTAATTCAGACTATACAGATTATGAAAATAAATTTCTTGAATCAGATCCATCTGAGGATGAAATTAAAAATGTTTTGGATACTTTTAGTGATCAACAATTAAGGTGGACAGGAGTACAGGCTATCTGCCGCAAAACTCTGTCACAGAGACCTACTATAACTAGTGGGCAACCACCTGTTACACCTGTAACAACAACAAGTGTCCCATTACCAAGCTTACCTACATTGTCATTACCTATTTTCCAAGGTCATAATTATGAAGAATTCATTAGTGGTTTTCAATCCATAGTAAATTCACGAACTGACATAGACGAGATTGCTAAGTTCAATTATCTTAAATGTCTTGTGAAGGGAGAACCCTATGAACTGATTAAGTCATTTCCGGTGATCAAAGGCAATTATCAAATAGCCTTACGTGTCTTAGCAGACAATTACTTCGATGCTGACAAGGCTAGAGTTAGACATGCAGTCTTAATATCAAGTTTGAAGCCACCCAAACATTGTTTTTCAGACTTACAGGCATTTAGAATTACATTAGACAATAGTCTCAGATCTCTAGATGCTAAATATGACCTAAGACAATGTGATTGGTTTATCAGTGGTATTGTACAAGATAAGTTGTCACCACAAACTATTGAACGATTAAATATTATGTTCAATAAACGCTATTTCACTTGTGAAGAAATTAGCAATGGTTTACAAACAATAGTTTCATGCATGCAAGCAACGAGACAAGATGAAAAATCCACAAATCCAGTGGATAATAAACCTTCAACTCAGTATAGAAAGAGTATACCTACTCCCACTAAACCACATAATGGGAAATCCCATATAGGCATTTATCAAGCTGTGAATACAATAGACAGTAAACAGACTGTCATACATAAACGTACTCCAAAATGTGTACTTTGTGATGGAACACATTGGACACAGTATTGTATTCAATACACATCAATGGAGGCACGTAAACAACGTGTTCATCAGCTGAAAAGATGCATCAAGTGTTTAGGTGAACACAAGGGAGGAAAATGCTCACTGAAGAAGTGTTTTAAATGCAAGGGTATGCATCATACAGCATTATGCCCAAATACTTTTGCTGAACAGCAGCAGACTTCCACAGAATCAGGAAGTCAACAAGCAACAGCATTAAATGTGAGAGAGAAGTTTAAAGCAACTGCTCTCCCGATAGCTCGAGTTGAGTTATCTAATAAATTACACAAAACCAATATGCTAACACTATTTGATCAAGGCTCACAAAGGTCCTTCATAAGAAGATCAGTGTTGCAGAAACTGAATAAACAACCCTATGCCAAAATACAGTTAGATATAGCTGGTTTTTTCCACAATTCTGGTAAACAGACATATGACCTAGCCAGAATCACTGTTGGTCTAGGAAACAGGAAAAAGACAGTAGAAGCTGTGGTAGTAGATGATTTGCCTAAGTCTGTGCAGATCCAGGGATTAAAAGAAACAGTTGCAGCACTGAAAGCAGCTAAGGTCAAGTTAGCCTGTCCTGACATACAGACGGACACAATTAGTCCAATTGATTTAATCATTGGAAGTGATTATTATCACTGTTTTGTGCAAAATATAGTAAGTAAACATGATGTTCACTTGCTGAAAACAGCAGGAGGCCACATGATATGTGGTCCCATTCCCTCTCAAAGTGGGAAAGAAGCTGATATTGATTCAGTGGAAAATGTACTAGTTACGAGAATAACCGCTGATCATGTACCACAGCAAAAATTATCATTACTGGAAGAAATGAATGAACCAGTTGATAAGTTGTGGGATTTAGATGCGATAGGTATTGATGTAAATAAACCAAGCCCACAAGAGTCTCGGACTTATAACCAATATTTGGACACTGTCAAATATAAAGATGGACAGTACTGGGTTAGGTTACCATGGAAATTAAATCCACCACATCTGCCTAGCAATTATCGCATGGCTTTCGGACAGATGAAAGCACAAATACATGAGCTCAGGAAGAATCCAGAGCTACTGACTGTCTATGATAATATCATACAAGAACAGTTGGACAATAAATTCATTGAGGAAATAGTCGAAGATAAGTTGAAGACAAACGCTCATTATCTCCCACACCATGGAGTCAGAAAAGATTCTGAAACCACTCCACTACGTGTTGTATATAATTGCAGCGCACGTGCAAATAAAGATGTAGCAAGTCTTAATGACTGTCTGATGACCGGACCCTCACTAACTGAGAAGCTTGGAGACGTGCTTATGAAATTTCGCACAAACCCATATGCCTACACGGCTGATATTTCCAAGGCTTTCTTAAGAGTAGGACTACAAGAAATAGATAGAGATTATACTCGATTCTTATGGCCTGAAAATCCACATGATCCTCAAAGTCCTGTGAAAACTTATCGTTTCAAATCAGTATTATTTGGTGCAACATCCTCTCCATTCTTACTAGAAGCTACTCTAAATACACATTTGAAGAAATCTGAAAGTCCCTTCAAAGAAGTCTTAAAGAAAAGTTTCTATGTGGACAATCTTCAAGGTACTGTGAATAAAGAGGAGGATTTGAAATCCTTATACAGAGAAGCTAACAAGGAGATGAAAGAAGCAAATATGCCTCTAAGGATGTGGAATACAAATTCAAAGCAATTAAGGGAACTTATCAAAGAAGATTTCCCTGAAACTGAAATTCCTGATTGCAACAATATGCTGGGACTTAATTGGAACACACAGGAAGATACTTTGAGTCTCAAAAGGATAAACAATAAATCATGCAGTACACTCACTAAACGTAGTTTACTGTCAGAGGTATCACAATGTTTTGATCCTCTAGGACTCGTCTCACCAATTACCATAAAAGGTAAAATGCTTATGCAAGATGCATGGAAGCTCAAAATTGGATGGGATGAGAACTTGCCTCTAGAAATGAGTCAAGCATGGGATGAAATATCCAGGGAGTTCAAACAACTTCATCAAATTAAATTTCCCAGACAAATAGGTCAAGAGGGAAACAAGTACACATTACATGTGTTCTGTGATGCGTCAACCAGAGGTTATGGCGCTGTAGTTTACATGAGTAATGCTGAAGGAAGTACACTAATTACTTCAAAGGCCAGGGTAGCACCCTTGAAGGTCAGAACAGTACCACAATTGGAACTGACAGCACTCTATGTAGGTACAAAATTAGCTGTCTATCTCAACAAAGTACTTGATCATCTCACTATTGAGAAAACCGTGATCTGGAGTGATAATGAGGCAGTTCTCCAGTGGTTAAGAAATAATAAGAGTAAGTTGGTCTATGTACAGAACAGAGTAGCAGAAATAAAAGAGATGCAGAGAGATTATCTCTTTCTTCACGTCTCTACCCAAGAGAATCCAGCTGACATGTTGTCACGTGGTGTCCCACTCAAGAAATTTGTGAATAATAAATTATGGCTCCACGGACCGAACTGGCTCTCTAATGAAAATAACTGGCCTCAGCAAAAAGCTCACATTATGCCAGAAGAAACAGTCTGCTTGAACACAGCAGAAATAAGTTGTGTAAATACTGCAGACACAACAGAAATAGTCATTGATGAATCTAAATACTCATCTTTGGGTAAACTCTTAAGAGTTACAGCTCTTGTCTTTAAATTCATTAAAGGAATAAAACCTGATTATGAATATCTTGAACCCATTAAATACTGGGTGAAACTAATACAGAAAGACGTTTTCTCTACAGAATATAAAATTCTAGAAACACAAGATAAATCCCCAAAGAAACCTGTTATGATTAATTCTTTAGGACTTTATCTCGACTCAGAAAAGATTATAAGATGTCGAGGAAGAATTCATAATTCTTCACTACCTAAAGAAGCCATACATCCAATATTGATCCCCAAGAATCATTGGCTAACAAAACTGATTGTGCAAAACGCCCACAGTAACGTGTTACATGGTGGGGTAGCTGACACACTTTGTCATATACGACAATCCTACTGGATACCTCAAGGTCGACAAAGTGTGAAAAAACAAATAAAGGACTGTATTACTTGTCGTCACTACGATATGCGAGTATGTCAGTATCCAGGTCCACCTCCATATCCCTCTGAAAGAGTTTGTCATATCACTCCATTTGAGGTGACAGGTGTAGATTACACTGGACCAATAATTTTAACCAAAACAGTTGACAAAGTTCCCATCAAGGTGTACATCTGTTTGTTCACTTGTGCTACAACTAGAGCAGTACATCTAGAAGTAGCCACTGACATGTCTGCTGAAACCTTTATCAAATTATTCAGAAGGTTTGCAGCCAGAAGGGCATGTCCCAGACTGATGATTTCAGATAATGCAACGAACTTTATTGCTGGTGCTGCTTATATAAGCAAGATCTTTGATCAGCCAGAAGTACAACAGATGCTGAATCAACGCAGATGTCGTTGGAGATACATTCCTCCTAAATCTCCATGGCACGGCGGATTTTATGAAAGAATGATCGGCATTGTAAAGCGTTGTTTAAGGAAGACTCTTCATCGTCAGAGAATAGACTTAGAAGAATTCCGTACAGTTGTGACAAATAGAAAATAGAGTCAACAACAGACCTCTAACTTATGTTACCGATGATCTGGACAATTTAGAAGTGTTAAGTCCATCTCATTTACTCCATGGCAGAAGGCTCGAACCTGTTCCTCCCATGAATGATAAAGAAATCATAGAGGATCCTACTTATTTCGAACCTGAGCAACTCAGACGTAAATTCAAACACCTTAATAAAGTGATTGAATGTTGGGAGAAAATTTGGCGAGAAGACTATCTCACCTCATTGAGAGAACACTTCTATGGAGCTGGTGTTCCTGAAAATCATAAGTCCTTAAGACCTGGTGACATAGTGATTATCGACAATGATGGTACGAGGTCCCAATGGCCACTTGGAAAAATTGTGACCATATATCCTGATGCAAATGGAATCATCAGGACAGTTGATGTTTTGAGCAAAGGTGTAGTGAATAAGCGGACAATAAATAAACTAGTGCCGTTAGAATTACACAGTGTTGAAAACAAAATTAGTGATTCTCCAGAAACCACACAGACTAAAGCTGTTCAGAAAAGACAAGCAGCAGTGGTGGCGAGTGAGAAAATCAAATTAATGTTAAGTGATGAATAGTTCACCTGCAGCGAACCTCCGCCGCCCCCCAGTGTGGAGAAATTTTCTCCAGGAGGGGGGTATCAGCCCCCTTCAGCCCTTTCAGCCCTGAGGGGCCAAGCCCTCTCAGCCCTGAGGGGCCACTCAGAAGGGGCGAGCGTCTTGTTTACTGCTAGAGTGAGTAATTGATCACAGATGCTATGCCACATAGTCAAGTGACCTCTGCTCCTTGCAGCGGTGTTGCAAAGTGTATTTTTATAAGAGACAATACATTCTTACTTTAGCAGGACAATTAAGGAAAATCCTGCTCCCACTTTATTACCATAGTAAAGATAGTGTACATTGTTGTCTATGATTAAGACAGCAAGAAGCAAACATTCTGCTTTGCTTCATCGAAGAGGTGACAAGGATGCAAGGTACTAGGTCAGCGTTTTTTTTTTGTGCTGGGGGCAGTGACGGCATGGAGCACTGTGGCGTCTGGCAGACTATCTTTGACTCTATGGAGAGTGACACTGACGCCAGGATACTGATCTGTGCGTTAGTGTGAACAAAGTGTCTCTAACACAAACACTTAATAGAAGTGTGATCAGCTTCTCTTGTGATACATTGTGAACAATAAAGACAAATCTTGTGGAACATAGTGTACCAGTGTGCGTTTCCTAGACAATGGAAGACGTGGACTGTCAGTGGAACGCCTTCCAACTGAACAAAAGAAACTAATGGAAAAATAAATAAATAAAGAAATGATTTAAGGAAAAACAAGATAAAATGATTTTTGAGAATTTTACTTAAAATTTAAATATAATAAAAAAAAATATGGCCTTCAATTCAGGTAGTTGGGTAGGAGTAGGTATGGCCCTAGATAGTTCCTCTGATGTTATTTATGTAGGTTATCCTGGGCAGATGGTAATCCGATGTTCTGGAATCTCCTACCACTTGGATGGAGCACAAGTAGTATAGGTAAGGGCCGGTAGTTGTAGAATAATGTTAATAAGTATTATTAACACACGTCTTGCCCCTTTATCTGGCGTCTATCCTGGAAGACCACGCCAGGAACAGAGCTGACAAATAAGAGAAAATAAAACTGGTTACCCATAGTCATGATAATATAACATCTAAGAAAGAAAAAGAATGATAAAGGCCAAAATCATTACTGGTAACCAGCAAACACTAGAAAAGAACAAACAGTAATACTCCTGGTAGATCACCCTACCTGATTAGGAGAAGAGTGGAGGCGAAGTGACTCTCCAAACTTCCATCCACACCAGGTAAGGTCAATATTACCAGGAGTAGAAACTTTAACAAATCGGACACCAGGAACTAGTTTTGCCCCAGCCCGCCAGAGAGGGGGGGGTGTGTGCGCGCGCAACGTAACTCTCTAATGGTTCCTGGTTGCCCGAACAACCTTAACCCCACTTACACCTACTTTTCCCTCACATGGACATCCAAGGACACTTCAGCTTCTATCAAGTCACCGATATCTGTCGAAGGTGTTGAGAACACCATAGCTCACGTTACAAAGAGCAAGGTATGTTACGAATTTCTTGTAGATCGGGGGATTGCGCAATTCTTGAGTCACAAGGAGTTTGTAATCAACCTATAATCGGCAGTAAGGTGTGGACTTTTGAGTCCAAACAAGTAGGTATTTCGTCGGCCATCATCGAATGAAATATGCTGGCATAACACCCCCTAGGGGTAATTTATACTTACAAATTGTATCTCTTGACAGCCCACTGTTGTGATGGTTTCGACAGCTTCTAGACCTCGTCTGCAGGGGCGGCTGTGTAGACGATTTGCTGTCATTTATCAGCTAAGTGTTCATTATATATAGTTATAATAAACACAGCAGGTAAGGCCAAAATTCTCAATAGACAGCAAGGAAATGAGTGAGCTACTCAAGTCCCAATATGACTCAGTTTCTAGCGAGCCGCTACCCAGACTGAGAGTCGAAGACCTAAATATTTGAATTTTTATGAGAGACACAGAATCTGGTAGATATACACGTATCTGATAATATCCTGATGCCAAATGAATTCGAAAAGGTGATAAATGACATGCCCATGTACTCTGCCCCAGGCCCAGACTCATAGAACTCCGTGTTCATCAAGAACTGCAAGAAACCCCCATCACGTCCTTTTAACATCCTGTGGAGAGGGAGCATGGACACTGGGGTCGTTCCACAGCTGCTAAAAACAACAGACATAGCCCCACTTCACAAAGGGGGCAGTAAAGCAATAGGAAAGATCTACAGACTGATAGCGCTATCAAGGCCCATTCTTTAAATCGTATATTGGTCCTCATCCAGGGACACCAGATATAGTCCTGACAAACAGAGACTTTTTTTTTTTTTTATATTTTTATTTAAAACAACACAATACATTAAATAAATAAAAGAACACAGTATCAGTTCTTACTCAAAATTATAAATCTCATTGTCTAAATGAACACAGACGATTAACGTTGTGTTGTCACACCTGTCCCTCATCCCATATACATTACATCCAATGTAACTATGTTAAGTAAGATTACATCATTATTATTATAACCAAGGAAAACCCAAACCTACAATCTGCATTATTTTTTCCACTTTGTTATTTATATATTATTAATCCACATAATCTTCAAACTCCTTTACAATACTCATTATTGCCAGTGCCGACACAGCTGACACTTCTACCCCCCCCCCACTCATTATTGTCAGTGCCGACACAGCTGACACTTCTACCCCCCCCCCCCGTATGTACAGTCCCCATTCTAAATAACATACATTAATTTCCTAATGAATGGTCATTGAAAACAATATCTACTAAAATAACAGGGTCATTATAAGACATGTAGGAACGAGTCCTGCAATCATATATGTATACATATACGCATGCATATACACATACGTGTATGTGCACTTATTCATAAGAACAAACTAAATCATACATAGAAATAAATCGCTAAATGACTTGTCTGCAAATAAACTAAATATTACAATCTATGATAGAACTATACAAAGACATTGGTTCCCCCAAACACACCTACATACACAAAGTTAATGTTACTGATTAACACTCAATATATAATAGGACCTTCCATACAAAATAAGGGGATATATAAACCCCATCAAATACTTATATATTTTCGTACATAGTGCATAATGTACATATTCAATACAATAATAAAAAAAAAAGAGGTGTATGACAAGGCTAAATCTATCTTCAGATTAAAGATATATAAGACATAACCTCACATTATACATATAAATATAAACCTTCCTATATAAAATGATTCTTATAACAATAAGGGAAAACCGAAAATCACATACAACTTTTGACTCTGTGATTTTACAAAAATTCATAAGGTCTACATACTCCTACAATAAACTTTACCCACATCAACCACCGTGCAAACTAATCAACCATACCTCATCAGGCTTCCAATCACACCAAGAGGGCACACCACTGAAGAGACCAACCCCTTGCCTCTCACCCCATACTCAAACGGAGTAAACGTTCAACAGTAAGTCCACGATATCCCTCCGGAAAACTAATTACCCACCTTCCCCCATATAATTGTTTGTTCCTACATGCTGTCCTATAAAAACTCGCCGCCAACGCTTTTATCCTAATGTTCCCCTCCACCTCCCTCATCCCCCAAGAAACATACAAGTAATCAACTATTACATATCTGATAGCCCTTCCCACCTCTTTGGGTACCCCTTCCATATCTAACATTAAAGCCCTAAGGGGTGATATCTTTCCCCCCCCCAATAAAAAGAAAACCCTCTTCAACCACAATCTTACCACCTCCAATGCAGAACAAAAATATACTACATGAAAAGCCGTTTCAACTTCCCCACAAAAAGCGCATGACGCCTCTTTCACAAAACCCATTCGTCTTAGCTCCTCTTTTGATGCTAACGTCCCCATAAGAAATCTATATACTAATTCCCTCGCTCTTGCCGGTATTCTTAATTTACTAAATTCCACCCATATCCCTCTCCAATCATATGTGGGATACACTGCCATCCCTTGCATTAATTCCTGACGACGACCCACACCCACTAACCGTTTTACCTTGAGTTTTTTAACATTGCATACCTTTAACATAAACCGCAACATGTCTTCACACTCCACTAAGTCCCTGCCACCCCACCATTTGCGGATATCCCCCATCACCTCCCCCACCCGAAGACCCCTTTCCCCCGCTGCCCGAATATACCTCTGCTTCACATATAGCGCCTTCACTCTAGACCCTAATGCAATCAATCCCAGTCCTCCCTGCCTTACCGCAGTCATTACTACATCTTTGCCCAACCACGCCCTCCCATAGCCCCACACATACCTTAAGACCCTTCTTTGCATTTCCATAATATCCTGACTTCTTAATGGGTAAATTTCCGCCACTCCCCACACCTTACTATAAATCAGCGTATTTACCACCACAACCCTTTGATGCAAGGTTACATCCCCGGCCCTTAGACCCCTCAGCCTACTCAAAGCTCTGTCCATTACCATTTCTGAATTAACCCTCCTGCTCTCCTGTGCATCTGCCAAAAACAAAATCCCACAAATCTTTAGCCTATCTACAGTTATCCAACCAAACTCCTCCCCCAAGGTCCCTCCTACCCAAGCGCCTACCTCCAACAACCGTGATTTCTGCTTATTAACCCTCATCCCAGTAGCATTCCCAAAAATCTCAATTACCCTTCCCACTTTTCTTAAATCTTCAATCCCATTAAGTAAAACAGTTGTATCATCTACATAACCAACAATATTCCCACAATATCCTCCACTCTCCCCCAACCTTCCCATCCCACCATCAACCAGAACATAGAAAGGATTCTGCATACATGCAAAGAGTATTTGGGAGAGTGGACACCCCTGCCTTAAACCCCTTCCCATGCTTACTGAACTACCCAATCTCCCATTTACCTGTACTCTCATTGATGCATTCTCATACAAAGTCCTCACCCATCCAACCACCCTCCCTCCAAAACCCATTCTCACCATACTCTCAATCAAAAATTCCCTATCCACATAATCATAAGCTTTCTCCCAATCCAGACCTAGAATACCTCCCTTATTACTACCCTCAAGGAAATCCCGAATACGACCATGACCTACCCGCATACTCCTCCCCGGGATACCAAACTGTCCCCCATGTATCACCGACCCCATGACCTTCTTCAGTCTATTACCCAAAATTTTCGCAAAAACCTTGTAATCAGCGCACATCAAAGATATTGCACGGTAAGCACTCAACTCTCTACCCCCCCCCTTCTTTGGCACCAAAACTATGACACCCGTACTTTGCGATATGCCCAACTTCCCACTAGTTAACATATGGTCCAATAGCCTAACAAAACACTGCCTAATACACCCCCAATGTGCTCTATAAAAATCATTTGGTATACCGTCTATCCCTGGTGTTTTCCCGGTACTCATCCCGAAAACTGCCTCTTCCACCTCAACCTCACTTATACCAACCTCCAACCCCACTCTCTCCTGCTCACTTAAAACGCTATGGAACCCCCCTTCAAAAATACCCTCCCAGGAACCCCCCTCCCTCCAACTCCATTTCTCTCTAAACCAACTATCAGCATAGAGACTCATACTTTCCGTATTGGATAGGACTCGACCCACTGGATACCCTCCCACCCCAGGGCTTGTCTCCAATTGTAGAATGGTGGTTACACTCTGTCGGTCCCGAAATTTACGTAAAACATACCCAGACGGCTTATCACCCCACAAAACATCCTCTAACCCCGCCCTAACCCTAATTGCATCAAACCTATCATTGTGTAATTCAGCTATTCTACTCCGCAGTCTGTCCATATCATCCCTCCTACCACCTCCCCCAACATAACAATCTTGCAACTGTCCCTCCAGATAATTTTGCAACCCAAAACGCCACCTCGCCTCCTCTCGTCCCCTAGCCTTAAAAAAATTCGCTATTCCAGGTTTTGCCTGCATTTCCCACCAATCTAACAGATCTATCTCCCTGTTCCTAGCCTCCCAAAAAGGCAACCACCAATCACTGAAAAAAGGCCCCTCCCCCTCCTCCTTAAGAAGCCTTACATTTAATTTCCAGTACCCAGAATAAATACGCACCACTCCATCCCACAGCAAATCTGCTATTACCGCTCTGTGATCAGAAAACCCCACATCGAAGGTTTGCACCCTCACAACATCTATACCCTGCTTAATATAAATTCTGTCTAATCGCGCTTCATATCCCCTACGGACGAACGTATGCTCCACTAGGTAACCCCCCCTCCCCACCACATCAACAACCCCAATATCTCGCAATACATCCCTCAGCACACTCAGCACACAACCCGCCCCTCTCGGTTCGACATCACCACTCCTAATCACACAATTCCAATCACCTCCTATTACTGTTATAGCAGGCAAACCTCTCAAGTGATACAGCAATACCTCTCTGACAAAATCTACTTTTACCCTGATATTACTAGTTGCTGGCATGTAAACTCCCACGAAACTAACTCGACTCTCACCCCAGACGCCATCCACCCTCACGATCCTCCCACCCCCCCCCCTCTTCCCAACCAATGACACGCAAGGGGCTGGTCTCCTTTACCGCAACTGCTACCCCACCTTTCAATTGCAAACCACTGGTTACATACATCCGATATCCTTTCACCCTCAACACACTACCAGCCCTGTGATTATGCTCTTGCAAAAAGCATATGTCAACATCAAACCGCCTTAAAAACCACTCCAACCAAACTTTCTTGACCTCAGTCTTAAGTCCATTAACATTAAGCGTGACACATCTGAAAATTACAGAAGGGGCGGCTTTCCCCTATGCCTCTGGGATTTACCCACTGCACTTTTCATATTACGTGTTCCTTTGCCACTCGAGTTTTCCTGTGCAGTCACTTCCCCCCTCCCTTTCCCAATTTGCAACTCAGGCACACCTCTACCACTATGTGTCCTCGGCTCCACAACCGCTGCCCATGACTTCTTCCCCGGCCTCTGCCCTGGGGTAATGACCTCATCTATCTCTGATGCCGCAGTTCGTTTCCTAGAACTCACACTTACACACATATCACCCTCAGACAATTCCTCCTGATGTACCTCCACGGCCACCACATGCTCCCGCCCAATCTTACTCAAGTCTTCCTCAACAATTTGTTGTCCCTCCAAAGTTCCAGCTTCACATGAACTGAGGACACCTTTTGCACAGGGTTCCTCCTCATCCAAAAAATCCTTGATCACATCTGCCAATAACCCATCCTGGGTTGAAGCTTCCTGGACGAAAGTCTCCTCAGATGTCACCTTCAACTCCCCCGACGCCCCTGGGAGAGTGACACATGTCTCCGCCGCCTCCACCTCCCGGTCGACCTCTTCGCTCCAGAGGTCATTCCTCCGGCCTCCCGAGGCATCAGAGCCAGGCACCAAATTACACGACTGCTGAATCACAACTGGAGTGTCGAGAATTCGAGAAGCCCGCCTCCTAGGACACTGGGCTGCCATGTGCTCATAAGAGCTACATAGACGACATGTTTTCCTTTGCCCAGCATAGTACACATAAACCTGTGTTCTACAACCGATCATCGTAACATAGGATGGTATAGGCCTTGTTAAGGTCATTTTAAGGGTGTAAGAACCTTCCGGCATTCCTTCATATGGACCATCCCTCCACACCCCCATTGTTGCAGAATGTACTGTCCCATAACTTCGAAAAAACTCCTGCAGGCCATAAGCCGTAGCCTCGAAGGGTACATTCCGTACCTTCACCCATGTGAAGTACTTAGAGACGTCATGTAACACAACATCCATCGTTGAATTCACACTCATACGTTGCTCCTGGTAATGCTCGACAATTCTTGTGTAGTAATCGACTCGTAGAAATTTCACAAAGATTCTTGTTAAACCATTAAGGGCGACGCCATACAATTCCTCGTTGGGAATACCATATGTATCCCTGATGATGTTAGGGAGAAGGACGTTCATCGTATCTCCACTTAACGTACCACGAACCAGCTCTATGCAGATAGTATTCACTCTCCGTACTGTATGTTCCGCCATGTTGATATCCCAATGAGCAGCGCACGTCCTCACTACTCAATGGTTGTTGCTGAACTAAGGTAGCTCGCCTGAGAGACAGCAGAGGGGTGCCGAGACAACCTCACTCCACCGTGGTCAGGCAGCGAATGTCACAAACAGAGACTGTGACCTCTTTCATTGTCGTATCTCTCCTGGTGGAAACGTAGGATCTTACCATATTCCTGTTTTAATACAATTACAAACTTCTCCATTTAGAATACCTGTACCTCCTAAATCCAATCTCAACACCCTAGGATTTGACCCCTTCAGGGCATTTCTTGGTGATGATGAAATTATGTCGTTGGAAAATCTGCCTTCCACTGCAACTGACGACGCGATCAGGTCCCTTCACAATCGAATAATTGATGCTACTGATGCAACCTGTCAATTAGCTTCTACAAAGATCTACCAACAATATAAACCTACGAGGAAAATTAGAGACGCTTTGAGAAATTATCAAACAGAATGTCGAAGGCATCTTCAAAAGTGACAACCACCAGTAGCTACATTGTACAGATTGAGGAAAGAATTAATTAACATGATTAGTCATCACAAACGTGACTTATGGAAACTGCTAGTTCTCCAAGCTAATCAGTATAAACGTGAGCCAGCAAAATTTTGGAGTAAGATCCGACAACTTTTAGGAGCAAAGTACAAGGCTCCTAACTACCTAATTCATACCTTCACTGATGAGGATGATGAAGATATTGAGATTAAACTTGATGATCCACAGGGCCAGGCTAATTTGATGGGTGATGTATGGGAGAAAATTCTCTCCCACAATAACAGTCGTCGATTTAACAATAATCACTATCAGTTGGTAAATGAATGGAGAGATGAGAACTTTTCAGCAAACAACTCTCTCTTCCCCTGACCCTTCGCCACTATGCTCCCTACACATACTCACATAGTCTGCTCAGGTAAAGCTGTTTGTGACTTGATAAAGTCCACTGTGTGGGTGTTACACTTAAGCTTAAAAGTCAGTAAATATTACCTTCATGTGGGATTCAGGCGTAACAATTTAGACAGAGTTTGGGATGGAAATGAACTTCAAGTACAATCTCAGTTTAATGAAGTAATTTCATAGATATTATAAAATGTCAGGCATGTAACTTTATACATTTTCTGTTTATACTGATAAGAAGTATATACAACAGGGAATCTTTTACTGTATTT
The DNA here is from genome assembly GCF_038502225.1 of Cherax quadricarinatus. NCBI lineage: Eukaryota > Metazoa > Arthropoda > Malacostraca > Decapoda > Parastacidae > Cherax > Cherax quadricarinatus. The sequence goes on from NC_091373.1 coordinate 19,274,985, forward strand.
TCCCGTATGATGTCTTAAAGCTTTGTTTCGGAAAGAGACTTTATATCAGACTAATTACACATAAATACAATCTTCTACTCCATAATTAACTAGTTTTATTACTAGTGGAATCAGATAAAGTACAAGTATTGCCCAGAATATACTATGGTGAGGAAGAGCAATTAACAACTGTCTAATAAGACCAGTGAACTAGAACAGTGAACTGAGTGTTGACTAGTCGGCTGGTAAATTCACTCTGCTCCAAGCCGGACACCTAGCTAGGTCACGTGACACTGAACCGGCAAACACCTAACCAAATATACAGTGGCGGGGGGGGGGAGGGGCGGGGGGTAACAACAGCAAAAAAACTATGTTTAACCATACTTTTGCATGATTGGATTATTCTATATTAATTTACCTCCTTTACATAAAACAAACACATAATAAAACAACACATATACAACCAGATATAAATACATATTGGTCACATACAGAAATAATTGTACAAACAAGTAATAATAATACAAGGACGTTCATTTCCAATTTAGCTAATAAAGGAAATGAACGAGAGAAATGAACGATAATTGATAATTAATTACAGTTATCATGAAGGGAATACAAAGGTTCACACACAGACACTAATCTACGTATATAAAAAAGTTCGCAAATACACTTACTCAACTAAATAATTGAACATGCTAATAACTGACATAGGTAAAAATACTAAATTTAAATATATGTTCCAGATTTCCATTGAGTGGCCAGTTCATGGTGGGCTAACTGCGATAGAGATCTCTCGAGTCTCAGGCAGTCGACGTTCCAGTCTGTCCGGGAGGATGTTACTACAGAGCGCAGATTTTCTGCGTGTCCTCCTCTGTAATAACATCTTCCTCTGTATACTGGTATTAATACACTTGAGTAGTAATATCATATATGGACAGTGCTTCAAGGTTGAGGGTGTGGGAAGGAAGTGGGGGCCAGGGGGAGCTAAGGTTGAGGGTGTGGGGGGGAAGGGGGAAGGGGCAACTGGTGTCACACAGGTGGAATACCTGGATCCACGGACCTGGGGATGCGAAGGTTGAGGGTGTGGGAAGGAAGTGGGGAAGGGGGAGCACCTGGTGTCACACAGGTGGACTCCTGGATCCACGGACCTGGGGATGCGAAGGTTGAGGGTGTGGGGGGGAAGTGGGGAAGGGGGAGCACTTGGCGTCACACAGGTGGACTCCTGGAACCATGGACCTGGGGATGCGAAGGTTGAGGGTGCGGGGGGGAAGTAGGGAAAGGGGAGCACTTGGTGTCACACAGTTGGACTCCTGGATCCACGGACCTGGGGATGCGAAGGTTGAGGGTGTGGGGGGGAAGTGGGGAAGGGGGAGCACCTGGTGTCACACAGGTGAATACCTGGATCCACGGACCTGGGGATGCGAAGGTTGAGGGTGTGGGGGGGAAGTGGGGAAGGGGGAGCACCTGGTGTCACACAGGTGGACTCCTGGATCCACGGACCTGGGGATGCGAAGGTTGAGGGTGTGGGGGGAAGTGGGGAAGGGGGAGCACCTGGTGTCACACAGGTGGACTCCTGGATCCACGGACCTGGGGATGCGAAGGTTGAGGGTGTGGGGGAAAGTGGGGAAGGGGGAGCACCTGGTGTCACACAGGTGGACTCCTGGATCCACGGACCTGGGGATGCGAAGGTTGAGGGTGTGGGGGGGAAGTGGGGAAGGGGGAGCACCTGGTGTCACACAGGTGGACTCCTGGATCCACGGACCTGGGGATGCGAAGGTTGAGGGTGTGGGGGGAAGTGGGGAAGGGGGAGCACCTGGTGTCACACAGGTGGACTCCTGGATCCACGGACCTGGGGATGCGAAGGTTGAGGGTGTGGGGGGGAAGTGGGGAAGGGGGAGCACCTGGTGTCACACAGGTGGACTCCTGGATCCACGGACCTGGGGATGCGAAGGTTGAGGGTGTGGGGGAAAGTGGGGAAGGGGGAGCACCTGGTGTCACAGAAGTGGGGAAGGGGGAGCACCTGGTGTCACACAGGTGGACTCCTGGATCCACGGACCTGGGGATGCGAAGGTTGAGGGTGTGGGGGGAAGTGGGGAAGGGGGAGCACCTGGTGTCACACAGGTGGACTCCTGGATCCACGGACCTGGGGATGCGAAGGTTGACGGTGTGGGGGGGAAGTGGGGAAGGGGGAGCACCTGGTGTCACACAGGTGGACTCCTGGATCCACGGACCTGGGGATGCGAAGGTTGAGGGTGTGGGGGGAAGTGGGGAAGGGGGAGCACCTGGTGTCACACAGGTGGACTCCTGGATCCACGGACCTGGGGATGCGAAGGTTGAGGGCGTGGGGGGGAAGTGGAGAAGGGGGAGCACCTGGTGTCACACAGGTGGACTCCTGGATCCACGGACCAGGGGATGCGAAGGTGGTGGGTTGGGGGGTGACGTGGGGAAGGGGGAGCACCTGGTGTCACACAGGTGGACTCCTGGATCCACGGACCTGGGGATGCGAAGGTTGAGGGTGTGGGGGGGAAGTGGGGAAGGGGGAGCACCTGGTGTCACACAGGTGGACTCCTGGATACACGGACCTGGGGATGCGAAGGTTGAGGGTATGGGGGGAAGGGGGAGCACCTGGTGTCACACAGGTGGACTCCTGGATCCACGGACCTGGGGATGCGAAGGTTGAGGGTGTGGGGGGAAGTGGGGAAGGGGGAGCACCTGGTGTCACACAGGTGGACTCCTGGATCCACGGACCTGGGGATGCGGAGTTTGAGGGTGTGGGGGAGAAGTGGGGAAGGGGGAGCACCTGGTGTCACACAGGTGGACTCCTGGATCCACGGACCTGGGGATGCGAAGGTTGATGGTGTGGGGGGGCGGAAGTGGGGAAGGGGGAGCACCTGGTGTCACACAGGTGGACTCCTGGATCCACGGACCTGGGGATGCGAAGGTTGAGGGTGTGGGGGGGAAGTGGGGAAGGGGGAGCACCTGGTGTCACACAGGTGGACTCCTGGATCCACGGACCTGGGGATGCGAAGGTTGAGGGTGTGGGGGGGAAGTGGGGAAGGGGGAGCACCTGGCGTCACACAGGTGGACTCCTGGATCCACGGACCTGGGGATGCGAAGGTTGAGGGTGTGGGGGGGAAGTGGGGAAGGGGGAGCACCTGGTGTCACACAGGTGGACTCCTGGATCCACGGACCTGGGGATGCGAAGGTTGAGGGTGTGGGGGGGAAGTGGGGAAGGGGGAGCACCTGGTGTCACACAGGCGGACTCCTGAATCCACGGATTTGGGGATGCGAGGGTTGAGGGTGTGGGGATAGGAAAGTGGGGAAGGGGGAGCACCTGGTGTCACACAGGTGGACTCCTGGATCCACGGACCTGGGGAGTGGGGAAGGGGAAGCGTCACACAGGTTGAGGGTTGAGGGTGTGGGGGGGAAGTGGGGAAGGGGGAGCACCAGGTGTCACACAGGTGGACTCCTGGATCCACGGACCTGGGGATGCGAAGGTTGAGGGTGTGGGAGGGAAGTGGGGAAAGGGGAGCACCTGGCGTCACACAGGTGGACTCCTGGATCCACGGACCTAGGGATGCGAAGGTTGAGGGTGTGGGGGGGAAGTGAGGAAGGGGGAGCACCTGGTGTCACACAGGTGGACTCCTGGATCCACGGACCTGGGGATGCGAAGGTTGAGGGTGTGGGGGGGAAGGGGGAGCACCTGGTGTCACACAGGTGGACTCCTGGATCCACGGACCTGGGGATGCGAAGGTTGAGGGTGTGGGGGGGAAGGGGGAGCACCTGGTGTCACACAGGTGGACTCCTGGATCCACGGACCTGGGGATGCGAAGGTTGAGGGTGTGGGGGGGAAGGGGGAGCACCTGGTGTCACACAGGTGGACTCCTGGATCCACGGACCTGGGGATGCGAAGGTTGAGGGTGTGGAGGGAAGTGGGGAAGGGGGAGCACCTGGCGTCACACAGGTGGACTCCTGGATCCACGGACCTGGCGATGCGAAGGTTGAGGGTGCGGGGGGAAGTGGGGAAGAAGGAGCACCTGGTGTCACACAGGTGGACTCCTGGATCCACGGACCTGGGGATGCGAAGGTTGAGAGTGTGAAGGCCGAAGTGAAGAAGGGGGAGCACCTGGTGTCACACAGGTGGACTCCTGGATCCACGGACCTGGGGATGCGAAGGTTGAGGGTGTGAAGGCCGAAGTGAAGAAGGGGGAGCACCTGGTGTCACACAGGTGGACTCCTGGATCCACGGACCTGGGGATGCGAAGGTTGAGGGTGTGAAGGCCGAAGTGAAGAAGGGGGAGCACCTGGTGTCACACAGGTGGACTCCTGGATCCACGGACCTGGGGATGCGAAGGTTGAGGGTGTGGGGGCGAAGTGAAGAAGGGGGAGCACCTGGTGTCACACAGGTGGACTCCTGGATCCACGGACCTGGGGATGCGAAGGTTGAGGGTGTGGGGGGGAAGTGGGGAAGGGGGAGCACCTGGTGTCACACAGGTGGACTCCTGGATCCACGGACCTGGGGATGCGAAGGTTGAGGGTGTGGGGGGGAAGTGGGGAAGGGGGAGCACATGGCGTCACACAGGTGGACTCCTGGATCCACGGACCTGGGGATGCGAAGGTTGAGGGTGTGGGGGGGAAGTGGGGAAAGGGGAGCACCTGGCGTCACACAGATGGACTCCTGGATCCACGGACCTGGGGATGCGAAGGTTGAGGGTGCGTAGGGGAAGTGGGGAAGGGGGAGCACCTGGCGTCACACAGGTGGACTTCTGGATCCATGGACCTGGGGATGAGAAAGTTGAGGGTGTGGGGGCGAAGTGGGGAAGGGGGAGCACCTGGCGTTACACAGGTGGACTCCTGGATCCACGGACCTGGGGATGCGAAGGTTGAGGGTGTGGGGGCGAAGTGGGGAAGGGGGAGCACCTGGTGTCACACAGGTGGACTCCTGGATCCACGGACCTGAGGATGCGAAGGTTGAGGGTGTGGGGGGAAGTGGGGAAGGGGGAGCACCTGGCGTCACACAGATGGACTCCTGGATCTACGGACCTGGGGATGTGAAGGTTGAGAGTGCGGGGGGGGGGAAGGGGGGAGGGGGAGCACCTGGCGTCACACAGGTGGACTCCTGGATCCACGGACCTGGGGATGCGAAGGTTGAGGGTGTGGGAGGGAAGTGGGGAAGGGGGAGCACCTGGTGTCACACAGGTGGACTCCTGGATCCACGGACCTGGGGATGCGAAGGTTGAGGGTGTGGGGGGGAAGTGGGGAAGGGGGAGCACCTGGCGTCACACAGGTGGACTCCTGGATCCACGGACCTGGGGATGCGAAGGTTGAGAGTGTGGGGGGGAAGTGGGGAATATATATATGCATAAATGGAAGAACACTGACACGAACAACACTGACACGAACAACACTGACACGAACAACACTGGGACGAACAACACTGGCACGAACAACACTGGCACGAACAGCAATGACACGAACAGCAATGACACGAACAGCAATGACACGAACAGCAATGACACGAACAACACTGGCACGAACAACAATGACACGAACAACACTGGCACGAACAACACTGGCACGAACAACACTGGCACGAACAACATTGACACGAACACTGGTACGAACAGCAATGACACGAACAACACTGGCACGAACAACACTGACACGAAGAACACTGGCACGAACAGCAATGACACGAACAACAATGACACGAACAACACTGACACGAACAACACTGGCACGAACAACACTGACACGAACAACACTGGCACGAACAACACTGACACGAACAACACTGACACGAACAACACTGGCACGAACAGCAATGACACGAACAGCAATGACACGAACAACACTGACACGAACAACACTGACACGAACAACACTGACACGAACAACACTGGCACGAACAACACTGGCACGAACAACACTGACACGAACAATACTGACACGAACAACACTGACACGAACAACACTGTCACGAACAACACTGACACGAACAACACTGACACGAACAACACTGACACGAACAACACTGATACGAACAGCACTGTCACGAACAACACTGACACGAACAACACTGACACGAACAACACTGACACGAACAACACTGTCACGAACAACACTGACACGAACAACACTGGCACGAACAACTCTGGCACGAACAACACTGGCACGAACAACACTGACACGAACAACACTGACACGAACAACACTGACACGAACAAGACTGACACGAACAACACTGGACGAACAACACTGACACGAACAAGACTGACACGAACAAGACTGACACGAACAACACTGACACGAACAACACTGGCACGAACAACACTGACACGAACAACACTGACACGAACAACACTGACACGAACAACACTGACACGAACAACACTGACACGAACAACACTGACACGAACAGCACTGTCACGAACAACACTGACACGAACAACACTGACACGAACAACACTGTCACGAACAACACTGACACGAACAACACTGGCACGAACAACTCTGGCACGAACAACACTGGCACGAACAACACTGGCACGAACAACACTGACACGAACAACACTGACACGAACAACACTTACACGAACAAGACTGACACGAACAACACTGGCACGAACAACACTGACACGAACAACACTGACACGAACAACACTGACACGAACAACACTGACACGAACAACACTGACACGAACAACACTGACACGAACAACATTGACACGAACAACACTGGCACGAACAACACTGGCACGAACAACACTGACACGAACAACACTAGTATATAAAAAGTTAACTGGTGAGTGATGACAAACAAGGACTCAGACAAGACGGCTGCCATCTAATCACTTAATAAAAAATTTTCTACAGTGGTTGATTCATAGCTCCTGAACCCACTTCATAACTTTTTTCTTACCGGTTCTGTTGATTTCTGGTCTACAGGGACTGATCATATCTATTCTTGAAGCTGTGTATACTGTTTGCCTCCAGCACCACCACTCAACCTTGTGCAGTCCACTTACCACACTAAGGCTGGAAAAGTGATAATCTGCTATACAATAAATCACGGTACACAGGTGATATCACAATATGCGGAATATCCACTGTGATAAATCAAGTGAGAAATCAAGAATGCGCTTGGAAGTTCATTTTTTTTCACAGTGGTTGTGTTGCATATTCTGTTATGTTATTAGCATAGTAACATAACAGAACATAATACAACTTAATATAACAAAAATTAGTATAACAAACTTTAATATAACATTATATAACAGAAATATAACAAAAAATATAATTTAAGATATTAAAAAATAAAAAAAAAAGAGAAGAAAGCTTAGTGGGAATGTTGGATGATCAGGAGATAAAGTATGTTAGTGGGAAGGTTGGATGATCAGGAGATAAAGTATGTTAGTGGGAAGGTTGGATGATCAGGAGATAAAGTATGTTAGTGGGAAGGTTGGATGATCAGGAGATAAAGTAAGTTTGGTCAGCAGGTCAAGTCTCTCTCGAATTGATTTACATATAATTTATTGTTTTTTGTGTTTATATTTTGTGTTTGGGTTTATATTTTCATTCAGGTTTATGTCATGTGCGTGTTTAATTATTCATACAAAATTAACTCAAAACAGTTGTAATTCACGGCACTATTTCCTCTTTCATACACACTACTTCCTCTTTCATACACACTGCTTCCTCTTTCATACACACTACTTCCTCTTTCATACACACTGCTTCCTCTTTCATACACACTGCTTCCTCTTTCATACACACTACTTCCTCTTTCATACACACTGCTTCCTCTTTCATACACACTGCTTCCTCTTTCATACACACTACTTCCTCTTTCATACACACTACTTCCACTTTCATACACACTACTTCCACTTTCATACACACTGCTTCCTCTTTCATACACACTGCTTCCTCTTTCATACACACTGCTTCCTCTTTCATACACACTGCTTCCTCTTTCATACACACTGCTTCCTCTTTCATACACACTGCTTCCTCTTTCATACACACTGCTTCCACTTTCATACACACTGCTTCCTCTTTCATACACACTGCTTCCTCTTTCATACACACTGCTTCCTCTTTCATACACACTGCTTCCTCTTTCATACACACTGCTTCCTCTTTCATACACACTGCTTCCACTTTCATACACACTGCTTCCTCTTTCATACACACTGCTTCCTCTTTCATACACACTACTTCCTCTTTCATACACACTACTTCCACTTTCATACACACTGCTTCCACTTTCATACACACTACTTCCACTTTCATACACACTACTTCCTCTTTCATACACACTGCTTCCACTTTCATACACACTACTTCCTCTTTCATACACACTACTTCCTCTTTCATACACACTGCTTCCACTTTCATACACACTACTTCCTCTTTCATACACACTACTTCCTCTTTCATACACACTGCTTCCTCTTTCATACACACTGCTTCCTCTTTCATACACACTACTTCCTCTTTCATACACACTGCTTCCTCTTTCATACACACTACTTCCTCTTTCATACACACTACTTCCTCTTTCATACACACTGCTTCCTCTTTCATACACACTATTTCCTCTTTCATACACACTGCTTCCTCTTTCATACACACTACTTCCTCTTTCATACACACTGCTTCCTCTTTCATACACACTACTTCCTCTTTCATACACACTACTTCCTCTTTCATACACACTACTTCCTCTTTCATACACACTGCTTCCTCTTTCATACACACTACTTCCTCTTTCATACACACTGCTTCCTCTCTCATACACACTACTTCCTCTTTCATACACACTGCTTCCTCTTTCATACACACTACTTCCTCTTTCATACACACTACTTCCTCTTTCATACACACTACTTCCTCTTTCATACACACTACTTAATCTTTCATACACACTACTTCCTCTTTCATACACACTACTTCCTCTTTCATACACACTACTTCCTCTTTCATACACACTACTTCCACTTTCATACACACTACTTCCTCTTTCATACACACTACTTCCTCTTTCATACACACTACTTCCTCTTTCATACACACTACTTCCTCTTTCATACACACTACTTCCTCTTTCATACACACTACTTCCTCTTTCATACACACTACTTCCTCTTTCATACACACTACTTCCTCTTTCATACACACTACTTCCTCTTTCATACACACTACTTCCTCTTTCATACACACTACTTCCTCTTTCATACACACTACTTCCTCTTTCATACACACTACTTCCTCTTTCATACACACTACTTCCTCTTTCATACACACTACTTCCTCTTTCATACACACTACTTCCTCTTTCATACACACTACTTCCTCTTTCATACACACTACTTCCTCTTTCATACACACTACTTCCTCTTTCATACACACTACTTCCTCTTTCATACACACTACTTCCTCTTTCATACACACTGCTTCCTCTTTCATACACACTACTTCCTCTTTCATACACACTACTTCCTCTTTCATACACGCTACTTCCACTTTCATACCCATTACTTTCTTTTTCATACCCATTACTTCCTTTTTCATACCCATTACTTCCCTTTTCACACCCATTACTTCCTTTTTCATACCCATTACTTTCTTTTTCATACCCATTACTTCCTTTTTCATACTCATTACTTCCTTTTTCATACCCATTACTTCCCTTTTCACACCCATTACTTCCCTTTTCACACCCATTATTTCCTCTTTCATACACACTACTTCCTCTTTCATACACACTACTTCCTCTTTCATACACACTACTTCCTCTTTCATACCCATTACTTCCTCTTTCATACACACTACTTCCTCTTTCATACCCATTACTTCCTCTTTCATACACACTACTTCCACTTTCATACACACTACTTCCTCTTTCATACACACTACTTCCTCTTTCATACACATTACTTCCTCTTTCATACACACTACTTCCTCTTTCATACACACTACTTCCACTTTCATACACACTACTTCCTCTTTCATACACATTACTTCCTCTTTCATACACACTACTTCCTCTTTCATACACACTACTTCCTCTTTCATACACATTACTTCCTCTTTCATACACACTACTTCCTCTTTCATACACACTACTTCCACTTTCATACACACTACTTCCTCTTTCATACACATTACTTCCTCTTTCATACACACTACTTCCTCTTTCATACACACTACTTCCTCTTTCATACACACTACTTCCTCTTTCATACACACTACTTCCTCTTTCATACACACTACTTCCTCTTTCATACACATTACTTCCTCTTTCATACACACTACTTCCTCTTTCATACACACTACTTCCACTTTCATACACACTACTTCCTCTTTCATACACATTACTTCCTCTTTCATACACATTACTTCCTCTTTCATACACACTACTTCCACTTTCATACACACTATCATATGCGTTGCTACACCAATAAAAATATATTTTAGCCACTGAAAGAGAGACAAAACTAAACATTCACTTCATATTCAATGGAAGACTTACTGTGTGTGTGTGTGTACTCACCTATTTGTACTCACCTATTTGTGGTTGCAGGGGTCGAGTCACAGCTCCTGGCCCCGCCTCTTCGCTGATTGCTACTAGGTCCTCTCTCTCCCTGCCCCATGAGCTCTATCATACCTCGCCTTAAAACTATGTATGGTTCCTGCCTCCACCACATCACTTTCTAGGCTATTCCATGGCCTGACTACTCTATGACTGAAGAAATACTTCCTAACATCCCTTTGATTCATCTGAGTCTTCAACTTCCAATTGTGACCTCTTGTGTCTGTGTCCCATCTCTGGAACATCCCGTCTTTGTCCACCTCGTCTATTCCGCGCAGTATTTTATATGTCGTTATCATGTCTCCCCTGACCCTCCTGGCCTCCAGTGTCGTCAGGCCGATTTCCCTCAACCTTTCTTCATAGGACAATCCCCGTAGCTCTGGGACTAGTCTTGTTGCAAACCTTTGCACTTTCTCTAATTTCTTGACGTGCTTGACTAGGTGTGGATTCCAAACTGGTGCTGCATACTCCAGTATGGGCCTGACGTAGATGGTGTACAGAGTCTTAAACGAATCCTTACTGAGGTATCGGAACGCTATCCGTAGGTTTGCCAGGCGCCCGTATGCTGCAGCAGTTATCTGATTGATGTGCGCCTCAGGAGATATGCTCGGTGTTATACTCACCCCCAGATCTTTTTCCTTTAGTGAGGTTTGCAGTCTTTGGCCATCTAAACTATATTGTGTCTGCGGTCTTCTTTGCCCTTCCCCAATCTTCATGACTTTGCATTTGGCAGGGTTAAATTCTAGGAGCCAGTTGCTGGACCAGGCTTGTAGCCTGTCCAGATCTCTTTGTAGTCCTGCCTGATCCTCGTCCGATTCGATTCTTCTCATTAACTTCACATCGTCTGCAAACAAGGACACTTCTGAGTCTATCCCTTCCGTTATGTCGTTCACGTATACCAAGAACAGCACAGGTCCTAGGACTGACCCCTGTGGAACCCCGCTTGTCACAGGCGCCCACTCTGACACCTCGTCGCGTACCATGACTCGTTGTTTCCTCCCTGTCAGATATTCTCTGATCCATTGCAGTGCCTTTCCTGTTATGTGTGCCTGGTCCTCTAGCTTTTGCAGTAACCTCTTGTGAGGAACTGTGTCGAAAGCCTTCTTGCAGTCCAAAAATACGCAGTCGATCCACCCCTCTCTCTCTTGTCTTACTTCTGTCACCTTGTCATAAAACTCTAGTAGGTTTGTGACACAGGATTTTCCTTCCCTGAAACCGTGCTGGTTGTCAATTATACACTTGTTTCTTTCCAGGTGCCCCACCACTCTCCTCCTGATGATCTTCTCCATGACCTTGCATACTATACACGTTAGAGATACAGGTCTGTAGTTTAGTGCCTCATGTCTGTCTCCCTTTTTAAAAATTGGGACTACATTTGCCATTTTCCATACCTCAGGGAGTTGCCCAGTTTCAAATGATGTGTTGAAGATCTTTGTTAATGGCTCACACAATATCTCTGCTCCCTCTTTAAGGACCCATGGAGAGATGTTGTCTGGTCCCACCGCCTTTGAGGTGTCAAGTTCACATAGCAGCTTCTTCACCTCCTCCTTGGTTATATGTACCTCATCCAGCACTTGCTGGTGTGCCCCCCTGTTCTGATTTCTTGGAGTCCTACTGGTTTCCACTGTAAATACCTCTTTAAATCTTGTGTTGAGCTCCTGACATACCTCTCGGTCGTTTCTTGTGAATTCCCCATCACCCTTCCTCAGTCTGATTACCTGGTCCTTGACTGTTGTTTTCCTCCTGATGTGGCTGTACAACAGCTTCGGGTCAGTCTTTACTTTTGATGCTATGTCATTTTCATATTGTCTCTGAGCCTCCCTTCTTATCTGTGCATATTCGTTTCTGGCTCTTCGGCTGATTTCTTTATTTTCCTGAGTTCTCTGTCTTCTGTACCTTTTCCATTCTCTATTACACCTAGTTTTTGCCTCCCTACACCTTTGGGTGAACCAAGGACTCGTTCTGTTCTTCCCATTATTTCTGTTTCCCTTGGGAACAAACCTCTCCTCTGCCTCCTTGCATTTTGTTGCTACATAGTCCATCATTTCTTGTACTGGTTTTCCTGTCAGTTCCCTCTCCCACTGAATGTCTTGAAGGAAGTTCCTCATGCCTGAGTAGTTCCCCCTTTTGTAGTTTGGTTTTTCCCAGCCTATTCCTGCTACTCTCTCCACTTGGAGCTCAACTATGTAGTCGAAGCACAGAACCACATGATCACTAGCTCCCAGGGGCCTTTCATACATGATACCCTCGATGTCCGAACTACTCGTGGTGAATACAAGGTCCAACCTTGCTGGTTCATCCTCTCCTCTCTCTCTGGTAGTGTCTCTAACATGTTGATGCATGAGGTTCTCCAGTACCACATCCATCATCTTGGCTCTCCATGTTTCGGGACCCCCATGGGGCTCCAGGTTTTCCCAGTCAATCTCCTTGTGATTGAAATCACCCATAACTAGTAACTTTGCTCCCCCCATGTGTGCTCTCCTGGCCACCTCGGCTAGTGTGTTGATCATTGCTCTGTTGCTCTCATCGTATTCTTCTCTTGGCCTCCTGCAGTTCTGTGGTGGGTTGTACATTACTGCAATTATCACCTTATGTCCCTCAGACTGGATTGTTCCTACTAAGTAGTCCCTTTCGCCCATGCCATCCATTCCTTCCATTTTCTCAAAACCCCACTGGTTTTTAATGAGCAGTGCAACTCCTCCTCCCCCTCTCCTCCCTCTGTCTTTCCTGAAGATTTGATATCCGGATGGAAAGATTGAATCTGTTATTATTCTGGTGAGTTTTGTTTCTGTGAGTGCTATTATGTCTGGGGATGTCTCTTTGATTCTTTCGTGCCACTCCTCATACTTGTTTGTTATTCCATCTGCATTTGTATACCACACCTTCAACTTCTTTTCTAAGACTGTGGTCTGGGAAGTATATTGGGGTTGGGGAAGTGGGAGACCTGGTAAGGAACTATGGGTTGTTGCTGTGGGGGTGAAATTTGTACTGTAGTGGGTGGGGGCATTGGATGTGGCATGGGTGTTTTGATTTAGAGTGTTTGGTTGCACTGGGGTTGACCTGGTTGGGAGGCTTCTATAGAAAGTTGTGAGGGAGGCTGTATTAGATCTTCTTCCTGGGTCTGGGATCTCCTGTCTGTCTTCTCCATCCCCTCTCTTTCCTCCTTTCGCCTTTGTACCATCTCTCTCAGTTTCTTCCTTTCTTCCTGTGTTCTGTCGCGGTCGAGATACACCCTCCTGTATGCCGTCATGTCCCTTAATCGTGCTTTCTCCTGCAGTATCCTGGTCCGAGTCGCTTCTGCCTTGAAGGTCACTCTCACTGGCCGGGTTCTTTTTTTTACAAACCCCCCTATTCTCCGAAAATTTTCCAGCTGGGTCATATCGTCTTCTCCTATTGCTTTCATGATGCTTTCAATTGCTTTTTTTTCCCCTTGTTTTCTTGCTTCATATGTTTCCCCTTCGACTTCCTGGAGCCCATACACAAAGACTGACCTCACCCTTTCATTCTCCCACTGCATATCCCTGTGTATCCC